>NC_079198.1:121128057-121268057 GCF_029499605.1 Hyla sarda | reverse complement strand
TGAGTTATATCCTGTATTATACTCCAGAGCTGTACTCACTATTCTGCTGGTGAGGTCACTGTGTACATACATTACATTACTTATCCTGTACTGATCCTGAGTTATATCCTGTACTATCCTCCAGAGCTGTACTCACTATTCTGCTGGTGAGGTCACTGTGTACATACATTACATTACTTATCCTGTACTGATCCTGAGTTATATCCTGTATTATACTCCAGAGCTGTACTCACTATTCTGCTGGTGAGGTCACTGTGTACATACATTACATTACTTATCCTGTACTGATCCTGAGTTATATCCTGTATTATACTCCAGAGCTGTACTCACTATTCTGCTGGTGAGGTCACTGTGTACATACATTACATTACTTATCCTGTACTGATCCTGAGTTATATCCTGTATTATACTCCAGAACTAAAAGCTCCCATAACTCCTATCTGGTATCTTGCCCCTGTAAGCTACATTCTGGTATGTGTAATTTGTACAATAAATCTGATGCATAAAAACTAATATCTCCCTTATTACAGGAGCTGAGCTATGAACTTGTTTGAGTGTAGACCAGTGTTTCCCAACCAGGTTGCCTCCAGCTGTTGCAAAACTACGACTCCCAGTATGCCCGGACAGCCGAAGGCTGTCCGGCCATACTGGGAGTTGTAGTTTTGCAACAGCTGGAGGCAGCCTGGTTGGGAAACACTGGTCTACACTCATACTGACTGTTTCCAAAAGAGTGAATATGAAGACGTATAACTCACTGTTGCACTTGGTGACTGCAGTTGGAGCCGGTGTAGCTGACAATGAGTTGCAGTTTCTCAGCTGCGTATTCCACAAACTGGCGCTTGAAGGCTCTCTCTTTAGCTTTTGTGGTCCAGGTGAGGCGCTCATATACATACAGGAGCCCATAAAGTCCAAAAGACAAAGCGATGAGCCGCCATCCCACAGCTTTCCAGACCTGAAATATCAGAGCAGGGTACAGGTCCTAGTAATGTCTACCATGAATATAAATACTAGTCCACCAACTGCATATATACTGCTCTCGTATTCCTATAGAGAGTAGTACATATGTGGCGCTCTCTTCCGAAATCTACTCCTATGGATGGGTCAGCTACATCATAACGCAAAGATTACAGTTACCCTCCATTAGACATGCATGGAATATCCTGTAGGTATGACTACTACTGATATAAGTTGTACCTACCACTCCTCCCACCACCAATATACCCATGGATGTTCGGGATGTTAAGGAAGCCAATCCAGTCACCATGGACACCATAAGTTCCTCCTGGGTCATAGCCCCCTGCTGCATTGGTGGCATGCTTGGATTTACTGGGGTCATTGCACGTGGTATCTAGAGACATGATTGATACATAAGTTAGATATAAATCTGATGCATGCAAGAGCTAGAATACATTGTAATAACTCATAATTACCGTATTTATCGGGGTATACCACGCGCCGGCCAATAACACGCACCCTCATTTTTCTAAGGAAATATTGGTAAAACATTTTTTTTTTAACCCAAATATCCTTGGTAAAATGAGTGTGCGTGTAGGTGCGTGTATACCCAGATAAACTCTGACCCCGCAATAGCTGCTGCGGTAACTGCAGCGGCTTCTGCGGGGCCCGAGTCCTGCCACCGCCGCCCGATTCCCTCCCCTCCCTCCCGGTTTACATATTTAGCTGTCCAGGGGCGTGCTCCTACAGCCTCCGGCGACGTCCTACGCTGTCGCTGTGCAATGACGAGTGACATTGCATTGAGGACGTCACTCGTCAGCGCACAGCGACAGCACAGGACGCCGCCGGTACCGGAACCTGCAGGAGCACGCCCCTGGACAGGTAAATATGTAAGCCGGGGATGGGGAGGGAATCGGGCGGCGGTGATGGGACTCTGGCCCCGCAGAAGCCGTTGCAGTTACATGGTTTAAATCGTCCAGCTTTAAATCATTGAACCCCAGCGGCTTTTGCGGGGCCAGAAAGAGTTTATCGGCGTATAACCTGCTAAAAATGTTATCTTCAAAAATGTGTGTTATACGCCGATAAATACGGTATGTATAAGGCAATGAATCTGCACTCACCCACCTGGTCATTATAGGCCATCAAAGCTCTGCGGCCATTCTTGGGTCCCAGGAACCGGTTCACCAGCATCGTCCACCCGAGAGAGAAGTGAAATTCCACATCTTCTTGGAAGTCGGCGCACAGCTTGTCACAGCTAAGGTCGTAGCTCAGGCTGAAGCTCTGGCGGGGGACCAGCATGTCGATCTGGGAGCGGGAGGACGATGGAAGAAGAGGTAACAGACCTTCTACATAGAGAGAAAGAAACAGAAGCCACATGGTCAATTACACTATACACCAGTGTTTTCCAACCAGGGTGACTCCAGCTGTTGCAGAACTACAACTCCCAGCATGCCCGGACAGCCAACGGCTGTCCGGGCATGCTGGGAGTTGTAGTTCTGCAACAGCTGGAGGCACCCTGGTTGGAAAACACTGCTATACACTAACCACCACTCATACAGTAACTTTACCGTTTTGTGTAAACAGCCCCTATGCAGACCTATGAGTCTCGATGTTTACAGACTATGTAGACTGAACCTGCGGTCATGTGTTATTCTGTCATCTGCCTTCTATCACATTAGGTACATTACACATGACTAAGATCAGGACCAGACTACACAACCTCTGTAGTTTGTAAAACATAGAAGTGCATAGGCGCTGTATACATAAAACAGTAGATTATTAAAGGGGTACTCCGGAGGAAAACATTATTTATTATTTTTTGAATCTACTGGTGCCAGAAAGTTAAACTGATTTGTAAATTACTTCTATTAAAAAATCTTAATCCTTCCAGTACTTATTAGCTGCTGAATACTAGAGAGGAAATTATTTTCTTTTTGGAACACAGAGCTCTCTCCTGACATCACGAGCACAGTGCTCTCTGCTGACATCTCTGTCCATTTTAGGAACTGTACAAAGCAGCATATGTTTGCTATGGGGATCTTCTCCCACTCTGGACAGTTCTTAAAATGGACAGAGATGTCAGCAGAGAGGAGCACTGTGTTCCAAAAAGAAAAGAATTTCCTCTGTAGTATTCAGCAGCTAATAAGTACTAGAAGGATTAAGATTTTTTTTTTAATACAGGTCATTTTTTAATAGAAGTAATTTACAAATCTGTTTAACTTTCTGGCACCAGTTGTTAAAACGGACGGAGATGTCAGCAGAGAGCACTGTGCTCGTGATGTCTGCAGAGAGCTCTGTGTTCCAAAAAGAAAAGAATTTCCTCTGTAGTATTCAGCAGCTAATAAGTACTGGAAGGATTAAGATTTTTTTAATAGAAGTAATTTACAAATCTGTTTAACTTTCTGGCACCAGTTGATTTAAAAAAATAAAAAAAAATAAAAGTTTTCCACCGGAGTACCCCCTTAATAAAGACCCTTGATTCATCTTACCGATCATCTCCTGTTGGGTGGTCTGCAGGGACACAGAAATGGTACTGGAGCAGCGATCTGACAGGTTCCTGCCCAAGCCTTCCTCTATGTGTCGGTGGAGTTCCTAAAGGGGATTAGCAAGGAAGTGTTACCATACAACAGTGGTCTCCAGCGTGTGGCTCTCCAGATGTTGAAAAACTAGAACGTCCATCCTTCAGCTCTCTATATGGGAGCAGTGGTTTTGCAACAGCTTGAGAGCCACAGGGTAAGGAACAATGCCGTACCAAATAATGTCAAAAAGCTCCTTACGTTCTTATAAACTTTAAGGACAACAGATGACGGATGAAACTCCATTTGGAAGTCGTCTACCAGCACCGAGAGGCGGCGGATCTCCTCAGCCATGGCATTTGACACCTGAAATGACCAAGATATTAACCAATGAAGAAACATGGAGTCTCCCTTCTCTACCCATGACGTCACAAGTGAAGCCAGCATGCTCCCGACAGTCTATAGGACAGAGTTTCCCAACTAGGGTGCCTCCAGCTGTTGCAAAACTACAACTCCCAGCATGCCCGGACAGCCAAAGGCTGTCCGGGCATGCTGGGAGTTGTAGTTCTGCAACAGCCAGAGGCACCCTGGTTAAAGGGGTAGTCCAGTGGTGAAAAACTTATCCCCTATCCTAAGGATAGGGGATAAATTTGAGATGGCGGGGGTCCGACCGCTGGGGCCCCCTGCGATCTCTCTGTACGGGGGCCAGGCTCTCCGCCGAGATAGCGGGTGTTGACCCCCGCACGAAGCGGCGGCCGACACGCCCCCTCAATACATCTCTATGGCAAAGCCGGAGATTGCAGTAGGCAGCGCTTCGGCTCTGCCATAGAGTTGTATTGAGGGGGCGTGTCGGCCGCCGCTTCGTGCGGAGGTCGACACGCCCCATTCCCGCGGGCTGTCGGGGCTCCGTACAGGAGATCGCAGGGGGCCCCAGCGGTCGGACCCCCCGCAATCTGCAACTTATCCCCTATCCTTAGGATAGGGGATAAGTTGTTCACCACTGGGTCACCACTGGACTACTCCTTTAAGAAACACTGCTATAGGATCTCTCCTCATTTATACTCTTATAGATGTAGATTCCACAGTGCTCCTCGTATGGCCTAACCCACCTGCCGCTCCACCTCGTCTGTGATCTGCTTGATCTTCATCCTGTAATCCTCCGTCAGCAGCTCCAGTTGCTTTTCAATAAATTCCAATCGGTCCCTGAACTCCTCCCGCTTTTCCAGGCAGTAAACCCTGAGGAAGTTATACAGTGTTTGTATGACAGATACTAGGGATGTCCCGATACGGATACTGGTATCAGGACAGATATTGGACATTTGCACGAATACTTGTACAATTGTCCCCGCTCCTGAGCTTTGCAGTGCGCTCAGCAGTTGAGCGCACATCATAGCCGGGACCCGCATTAACCCTTTAGATGCCACAATCAAAATTGATTGCAGTGTTTAAAAGTCCCGAGAGTCCTGCCGGTTAGCTCCGGGATGCTGATTGGGATCACAGCGGTGAAATCACGGTGTCCCGATCAGCTGTGAGGACAGCCAGAGGTCCCTCACCGTGCTCCGTAAGTCCGATCGTTGCTCCTTTACTGCTGCCAGCCATGGCAGGCAGTAGTGAAGGAGCGCCGATAACACTGATCAATGCTATGGCCTAGCATTGATCAGTATGCAAACCACAGATTGTATGAAACAATAGTCCCCTATGGGGACTAAAAAGTGTAAAAAAAAATTTGGAAAAAATAATAAATGTGGATTAACCCCTTCCCAATTAAAAACCGAATCACCCCCCTTTTCAAAAAGCTTAAATAAAAAAAATAAAAAAATAAAAGCCCTTACTCTTAACTTTAAAAGAAAAAAGAAAATAAAAAACCCTGTCACATGACAGTGAAAAAAATATTGGTAATTGGTATCGGCAAGTACTTTAAAAAAAAAAAAAAGTATCGGTACTCGTACTTGGTCTTAAAAAAATGGTATCCGGACATCCCTAACAGATACGTAAAAAAAAAAAAAAAAAAAAAAACAACTTTAGTGGCAATGGCCTCCCTGGTGCTCTTGCGCAGCGCACTCACCTCTGCTCCTGGGCAGACACATGCACGGACTCCATGATCTGACGCAGAACCTCCGCTATGTGCTTGGCTCGCATTGTATGCTGCTCAAATTTGGTTTTTACAGCCGACTGAGATATGCATTCCTGCCAGAAATAAAGGAAAGAAGGTTCAACTTTACAGAAATTCCCGGCTGAGATTGCTTGGCGGCTTGGCATGGTGGATCCATTCCAGAAATCCCCCGCAAGGCATAGGCCTGAATTCACACTGTCTTGTTGGCTGTTGCGGAGACACATTCTGGGTTCACATTAATGTAATGCAGATGTATTATAACATCCATATTCTGCCGATCTGAGTTTGTGTGATTATAGTCATGGCTGGACTAGAGTGAACCCAGCTTTAAAAAGGGGTTATCTAGTATTAGAAAAGCAGAGCTCTTGGCTTCATTTATGCCAACTGAGCTGCAGTACCACACGCGACCTGAGGGCAAGAGTTGAGCTGTTTCCAAATTATAGCAGCTATGGTTTTTCTAATCCTGGATAACCCCTTTAACCCATTCAGGACATCGAGCGTACAGGTACCCTTAGCGGTGTTAAGCAGGTTTGAAGCGAGCACAGGTGCATGATTGACACACAAGTCTGCAGCGCATGCACCGTCACTTTGTATTACGGCAGCTGTGAGGGAAGCCTGCAAGCACCTTAAAGTACCCACCCGCGATCTTCCGAACGGGGTCCTGGCATTGCTGCGCTGTGTGCCGGCTAATGCACGTATCATTGAGCCCCCTCTTTCCATACAGCTCTATGGGAGAGGTGGGGAGGCAGGAAAGCTGCATCTCCTCCTCTCCCATAGAGATACATGGAGGGGGCATGTCGGCCGCATCATCATGCTGTGGCTGACACGCCTCCTGCACGGTAGAGCCGCGACAGAGCCGGGGCACCGTGCAGGAGATCGCAGGGGTGTCCCTGTGGATAGGGTATATACGTTTTCTTGCTGCAGATTTCCTTTAACACAAAGGGGCATATACTGTGGACTAGTGTGTCAATCACACAGCAGGTGGAAAGAGGCGACCCCTCTCTGACTGTTTTATGGAAATAAAGGGACAAAGGTATGGCTGCAGTATGTATGGATACCGCTTGTACTCTCTGTACAGTTTTATTTTGTGATGTCATGTGACAGATGTACTTTAAAGCTGTAGAGAGCTGCGACACCCCTATGGGCTGGGGGGTTGTAACGTGTTAACAAGTAACATGCCAGCCAATATTTTAGGATCTGGAGGGAGCACTCCGAATAAATATTTAATGTTAAGTCCTTAATGCCGTACCTCAAATCTTCTCTCGAAGTTTTGGAACTCAAACATCCTTACTTGAAAACCTTCAGCTAAAGCGCCACCTACAGTCAGTAACAAAACACACAGTGAAAGGGGGTCAAGCAACAATAAGAAACTCTAGTTCTCCTGATAATAAACTGATCATAATGGATCCTCCTATAAGAACCCCCAGTGATCAGCTGTGATCTATATGGAATATCTATATGGAAACCTGGCAGTGAGCATATAACTTGCCCACAGTGCCTCCGCAGGAGAAATGGGGCATTACACTGTTTCCATTCACATCAATGGGCTGTTTCTGTAATATAGGACAATTACTCCAGAGCAGTGTTTCCCAACCAAGGGGCCTCCAGCTGCTGCAAAACTACAACTCCCAGCATGCCCGGACAGCCTTTGGCTGTCCGAGCATGCTGGGAGTTGTAGTTTTGCAACAGCTGGAGGCACCCTGGTTCAGAAACACTACTCCAGAGAGAGACTCTTTGTAGCCACTTTCTAGTCTGGTCTAGCCAAGAATTGAGGATCCTGAAGAGTCTGTTGCAGTCAGGGCATGATGGGAGGTAGTAGTTTTGCAATACCTAGAAAGCCTTTAGCTGTCAGGGCATGCTGGGGGTTGTAGTTCTGCCACATCTGGAGAGCCACAGATTGCAAGCTGCTAAGCTAGTCTCCAGATTTCAGTAATAAACACCACCCCATGCCGATATACAATACAATTCATTGATATCCTGTTGACAATACCTCCTTCTGGCATTCCTTGAGCTTTCTGTATCCGGGCATTAAGAACCTCCTTGGCAGATACAAAGAAAATCCGATCTCCTGCTTGGGTTCGATCCAAGACGCCGAGCTCATCCACCAAGAAACTGGTGCATCGCTCCATGTGCTGACGCCGCACCTGAAGAGACGGGGGGGAGAGAAGTATAAGATCAGCGAGAAACTGATTAAAACTGCTGTCTCCATCCTCCTATGCTGTCAGGACAAAAACTACTTCTCTTATCCATAGGATAGGGGATAAGTATCTGATCAGGGGGGGGGTCCGACCAATGGGAACCCCATCTTCTCTTATAATCTCTAAATCTCCCATAGAGTACTCAGGGTTTTATTAAATTGAAACCAGTTCCCTTCAGGGCATAAAGCCCCTCCGGGACTGAACCCTTTGCTAGGGTTACCCCTTTAAAATATCACTTTTATTGATTGTTATTAAAATACCCCAATAAATGTGCTCAAATAATACAAAAGTGTATTAAAACCGCAACCAAGTTATTGGATTCAGGTCCTTTTCAGATCTTTATTATTCTAGAGAAATCTGTTAGAGAGAAAAAATAGAACGACCGATACCGGCGCCTAGTGTATTACCCTTGGTAACAGGAGCAAACGGGTCAAGAGACTGACCCAGAAACCATATACAGTGACCCCCCGACCTACGATGGCCCCGACACACGATAAGAGGCCATCACATGTTGAGGCAGCATCAACATTCGATGCTTTTGTATGTCGGGGCCATCGCATAAACGGCTATCCGGCAGCGCAGACTGCTTCAGCTGCCACCGGATAGCCGTTTACGGTGCCCCGTGTGGTCCACTGACGATCACTTACCTGTCCTCAGGGCTCCGGCGCGTCCTCTTCGGGATCCCCTGCATCGTCGGCGCTCTCCATCGTCGTCATCACGTCGCTACGCACGCCGTCCCATCATCCAATAGGAGCGGCGTGCGTAGCCACGTGATGGCGGCGACAGAGAGCGAGGATGCCGGGGAAGCAGAGGCCTTGCCAGAGCGTCGGGGACACGGCGACAGCGATGGAGGGCGACATCCAGGGCAGTGGTGACGGTCCGGAGCGGCGGGGACAGGTGAGTAAACTTCCTATGCATGTGGTCTTCAACCTGCGGACCTCCAGATGTTGGAAAACTACAACTCCCAGCATGCCCGGACAGCCAACGGCTGTCCGGGCATGCTGAGTGTTGTAGTTTTCCAACATCTGGAGGTCTGCAGGTTGTAGACCACTGTCCTATGCTTTACATTGCACGGATCCCTCAACATACGATGGTCCATTTGGAACGGATTACCATCGTATGTTGAGGGACCACTGTAGATGGCCGCTCACCTTGGAGAACAGTAATATAAGCCTTTCGCCCCAGAGATAATGGGGTACTAAAGATCCGGAGACTCTGCTCAGCCTTCTGGGTTACAGGAGCCAGCAATGCTGCTGTCCTAGGTGAAGATGAGGAGAAGCTTGAAAAGAACCCTTGTAGAATGGCGCCATTCTACAAGGGTTCTTTTCAAGCTTCTCCTCATTATTATTCTGGAGGTATTTAGTGGAGGATCATATTATACCAGTCCCTTTGTTTCTGGGTCAATATTATTGTTCCCTTAGGGTACGTTCAGACGAGCGGATTTACAGCGTATTTTACGTAGCAGATCCGCCGCTGTGGGACCTCTCTATGCTGCCTTTACATGTGCCTGCTCAGAGCGGAAATACGCCGCTACGTGCAGACACACTGAAGCGATGTGCGAGTCGCCATTTATTCGCACACATCACGGCCACTCCTCCTGCTCAACGAGCTAGGCCGAGAGCTGCCGCGATGTGCGAGTATACTGCCCATGCGCGCGGCGACTCGCAAATCGCAGTGTGTCTGCGTATTGTGGCGTATTGCCGCTCCGAGCAGGCACATGTAAAGGCAGCAAACAGAGGTCCTCAAAATCGGCTTGTCTGAACGTACTCTTATACCAGATCCTCTTAAAACTGGCTTTATCAAGGTGCAGGATACTAATACTTTATCCTGCATCTTGATAAAGCCGGTTCCTATCGGCGAAACGTCGGGGGGATGCTAGGGAATCTGTATTTTAACTAGCAATCAGGAATTGGAGAGAAAGGAGGCTTTGGGAGGATCTGGTATAAGGGAACAATAATATTGAGCCAGAAACAAAAAGAGACTAGTATAATCTGAGTCTCCACTAAATACCTCCAGAATAATAAAGGTTTGAATAGGACCTGAATCCAATAACTTTGTTGCGTTTTGAATACACTTTTTGTATTATTTGAGCACATTATTGGGTATTTTAGTAAAAAAATAAATAAAAAGGTTATATTTTAAAGGGGTAACCCTAGCAAAGGGCTCAGTCCTGGAGGGGCTTTATGCCCTGAAGGGAATTGGTTTCAACCCAATCATCTTTTGCCCGCCACCTGGGCTCTCTGAAAATAGTGTGCTACAGACAGCAAGTACTCCATTTACTTCTAAGGGAGCGCTGGAGATGCCCAAGTACAGCACTCAGGTCTCTTTTAGAAATGAACGGCGTGTGTGCTTGCAGAAGGCCGGGCAGGAGATCACAGGGGGTCCCAGCGGTTGCCCCCCCCCCCCACGATCAGACCCTTATCCCCTATCCTGTGGATGGGGGATAAGTGGTCTTTTGCTGAACTACCTTCTTATTGGGAATATGAAGGGGTTGTCTAAACCAGTGCTTGAGGCACGCCTTACCACTGTGGTGCCCCCTAGTGGTTGGTGAGGCACAGCTGGGTGTGGGCATTTTGTACAACAGTGACTATAAACCATACAGTCCTTTTCCTGGTGGCACCAATCTCTGGTTTTACCAACATTATTAACTTATTTTGTACTAATTTTAACGTTATATGTCGTCTATGAGCCAAAAGAAATGCAGGCTGGGTAATATTATAATATTATAAGCTGTTGCATGGAATTCCACCCAGATGTTGAGGCACGGGCATTACTTTTATAAACTGGTTGAGGCCCCCAAAAAAAATAAAAAAGTTTGAGAATATCTGGTGTAAACCAAATAAGTAATGGAGTTAGGAGATAAACCTGAGCATATCACTAACATATGCCATAGTGTAACAATTAGTGACTGCAGGGGGCCCACTATTCCAGAAGAACAGTGTTTCCCAACCTGGGTGCCTCCAGCTGTTGCAAAACTACAACTCCCAGCATGCCCGGACAGCCAAAGGCTGTCCGGGCATGCTGGGAGTTGTAGTTTTGCAACAGCTGGAGGCACCCTGGTTGGGAAACAATGCCGTAGAATGAAGAATCTGTGGTCCCTGTGTTTCACTTGTACTGTGGCCCTTTTTTTATTTTTTATTTTTTTAAATGGTCGGACCCCCACTCATGCAATTTGGTCGATGTCAAATAATCAACTTGATTCCTCCTTTTTATACCTGGCACACAGATGACAAAGCATGCTGCTATCATTACTATCGCAGACATGCCCCAGTGAGGTGCGGTCAGAGTACAAACATTTCCGGAGATCACTGGGAATCCTAATACATTCCTATTACATAACTTCACTGTGAGGTGCTGCCCGTCAGTGCCAAGTGAATGCAGAAAAGTACAGAGAGAGACTGCGGAATGTGTAATCACGTGTGGAGAACAGTGACTATGTCTGAAAATAATGCACCAAGACAGACTGGTGCTGGGAGATTTCAACTCTAAGTCAGCAGAATAGTGAGTGCAGCTCTGGAGTATAATACAGGATATAACTCAGGATCAGTACAGGATAAGTAATGTATGTACACAGTGACTGCACCAGCAGAATAGTGAGTGCAACTCTGGAGTATAATACAGGATATAACTCAGGATCAGTACAGGATAAGTAATGTAATGTATGTACACAGTGAACTCACCAGCAGAATAGTGAGTGCAGCTCTGGAGTATAATACAGGATATAACTCAGGATCAGTACAGGATAAGTAATGTAATGTATGTACACAGTGACCTCACCAGCAGAATAGTGAGTACAGCTCTGGAGTATAATACAGGATATAACTCAGGATCAGTACAGGATAAGTAATGTAATGTATGTACACAGTGACCTCACCAGCAGAATAGTGAGTACAGCTCTGGAGTATAATACAGGATATAACTCAGGATCAGTACAGGATAAGTAATGTAATGTATGTACACAGTGACTGCACCAGCAGAATAGCGAGTTCCCACTTACCTCATCCATATACTCTGGTTCTGAGGCAGACGCATCCCACCGGTTGTTCAGGATGAAGATGTTCGGTCTGGACAGACGTTCGTTCACCTTATGGAAGAACTGCTTTTCCTAGGATAATAAAAACACATGTGAATATATATATATATATTAGTTAGGAGTAGCCGTATTAGTCCAGTGATGCAAAAAGCAAAATCATCGGTAGTTGCAGTATCTTGTAATACCTTTTTTATTGGACTAACAAGATTTTGTAGAGACAATCTTTCGGGATTCCTCCCTTTATCAAGTCATAAGCATTTCTGAGCTCACAAGGAGAAAACACAGGTTCTATCTCACAAAATATGCAGGGGTTAAAACAACATTAGTGGAGAATGGACATTAAGTTGGGCCATAAATTGTATAGCAATAGGACGATAGATACAGATAAGGATGAGGAGGGGGAGGGGGGCTGGAGAGCAGAGGTGAGAATAGTGGTTACGCTGGACAGACAATTTTACTACAGAACCATAGACTGAAGATAAGACTTAGACAGGGGAGGGGGAGCAGGGGTGTAATGGTGTTAGAGCAGGGAGAGGGTAGAGAGTTTACCAAAGGTTATAGGAAATTTTGATAATGGGATAAGAAGCTTAAATCCACATTAAGTCCTCTGTTCTTGGAGTCATAAAGAACTATCATTTTGGCTTCAAATGTCTTTCTTTCCTGGGTGTTCTTGAAGTTTCCTTTCAGGATCTTGATTTTGAGGTCCTGTAGGGAGGGACCTGTTTGAGTGAAGTGGTGTCCAACTGGGGTGCAATAGTCCTTTTCTCTATGGTTGTTGATGGACGATCTGTGGAGGTTCATCCTTTTATTGAGTGGCTGACTGGTCTCCCCAATGTAACATCCCAGGTGACACTTGGTGCATTGTATCATGTAGACTACATTCTCTGTGGTGCACGAGTATTAGGAAACTACCCACAGACACATCAGATACAGACAATGGGACCAAACCCTGCGCCAAACCGCGCTGTAAACTCTGTCAACACATCTGCACAAATTCTGAGGCCTCCCACAACAACAAGGCATACAACATCAAGGGACAATACTCGTGCACCACAGAGAATGTAGTCTACATGATACAATGCACCAAGTGTCACCTGGGATGTTACATTGGTGAGGCCAGTCAGCCACTCAATAAAAGGATGAACCTCCACAGATCGTCCATCAACAACCATAGAGAAAAGGACTATTGCACCCCAGTTGGACACCATTTCACTCAAACAGGTCCCTCCCTACAGGACCTCAAAATCAAGATCCTGAAAGGAAACTTCAAGAACACCCAGGAAAGAAAGACATTTGAAGCCAAAATGATAGTTCTTTATGACTCCAAGAACAGAGGACTTAATGTGGATTTAAGCTTCTTATCCCATTATCAAAATTTCCTATAACCTTTGGTAAACTCTCTACCCTCTCCCTGCTCTAACACCATTACACCCCTGCTCCCCCTCCCCTGTCTAAGTCTTATCTTCAGTCTATGGTTCTGTAGTAAAATTGTCTGTCCAGCGTATCCACCATTCTCCCCTCTGCTCTCCAGCCCCCCCCCCCTCCTCATCCTTATCTGTATCTATCGTCCTATTGCTATACAATTTATGGCCCAACTTAATGTCCATTCTCCACTAATGTTGTTTTAACCCCTGCATATTTTGTGAGATAGAACCTGTGTTTTCTCCTTGTGAGCTCAGAAATGCTTATGACTTGATAAAGGGAGGAATCCCGAAAGATTGTCTCTACAAAATCTTGTTAGTCCAATAAAAAAGGTTATTAGAAGATACTGCAACTACCGATGATTTTACTCTTTATATATATATATATATATATATATATATATACACATACATGCTATACGGAGTGATCAAAGACTGGGAAGTGACTGACACTTACTGTCTGCATGAGGGTGGACTCAGAATTCGCCACCAGTACAAAAACATCGGCATCGAGACAAAACTTGTCTATCCAGCTGTCTAGTTCAGTGGTGACATCAATACCGGGGCTGAAATGGACAAGTGATGATACATGTCAGACATTAAGGAGGAGGTCAGTATATACAGGGTCTGTTGTGTGCCATGTTTTATATAGGATAAAACACCCAATAATATTTACATAACATGTATGACTTGCTATAAAATAATGACGACATCTAAATTTTAACATATGTGAGCAAAGCTGGATCTATAAACACCTATAGAAATGCGATCATCAGTTGCACCAAGGTTGTGCGTCCTGCAATAAATAGAGGTGTAGGGTAAAAGCAAAGAAACCATGTCCCAAAATTATAGGCATTGAATTGTAACCGATTGAAAATTTGGGTAATCTGGTTTTAGAAGAAAAAAAAAAAAAAAAAAAAAAAAAAAAAAAAAAAAATGCACATTTATTGGCATATTTCCTATCTCTGTTTGCAGCAACTGAATGGTAACACAAGTCTGCAGCAGATAAAAATCTGTCCCGGTTATGCTCTGCACGGCTCAGGGGAACAGGGAACAGCACAGCTATTAGATTTCTTTGTCGCAATGTTATACAGAATTTTATCCACTTAAAAAAGGAACAATGAACATTCAAATTCAATTACTGCAAGCAGAGATGTTGAAAACAGTCGTGAAGATAAAGTATAAAGGAAAACAGCAGAACTTTGTAGTAAACTGATTAAGAAAGATTTTCTCAACCAGAGTGCCTCCAGCCATTGAAAAACTACAACTCCCAGCATGCCCGGACAGCCAAAGGCTGTCCGGGCATGCTGAGAGTTGTAGTTTTGCAACAGCCGGAGACACCCTGGTTGGGAAACATTAAAAGGGGTTATCCACGAAATTTTTTATTTTGATATATAAACTGGCTCCAGAAAGTTAAACAGATTTGTAAATTACTTCTATTTAAAAATCTTAATCCTTTCAGTACTTATGAGCTTCTGAAGGTTGTTCTTTTCTGTCCAAGTGCTCTCTGATGACACCTGTCTCGGGAACCGCCCAGTTTAGAAGCAAATCCCCATAGCAAACCTCTTCTAAACTGGGCGTTTCCCGAGACACGTGTCATCAGAGAGGATTTAGACAGAAAAGAACAACCTTAACTTCAGAAGCTCATAAGTACTGAAAGGATTAAGATTTTTCAATAGAAGTAATTTACAAATCTGTTTAACTTTCTGGAGCCAGTTGATATATATATATATAAAAATAAAAAAAAAAGTTTTTTCCTGGATAACCCCTTTAAGATCAATTTCTGGTCATGGCAACTGCAACTTGTGGGCTGAAAGGAAAAAAAAAAGTTCACTTTCATTAGTTTATATACAAACTTTAGCTAAAGAGTGGTTATTTAAGATTAGAAAAAAACAGAGCCGATTTCTTCGAAAAACAGCACCAACCCAGTCTTCAGGTTGTAAGTGGTATTGCAGCTCAGATCCTTTAAAGTTAAAGGGGTATTCCAGGCAAAAACTTTTTTTTATATAATCAACTGGCTCCGGAAAGTTAAACAGATTTGTAAATTATTTCTATTAAAAAATCTTAATCCTTCCAATAGTTATTAGCTTCTGAAGTTTTCTGTCTAACTGCTCAATGATGATGTCACGTCCTGGGAGCTGTGCATGATGGGAGAATATCCCCATAGGAACTGCATAGTTCCCGGGACGTGAGTCATCAGAGAGCAGTTAGACAGAAAACAGCAACTCAACTTCGGTCGGAACACCCCCCCCCCCCCCCAATGATCAGGGGATAAGTGTCTAACACTGCAGTACTCCTTTAAAGGGTTACTCCACCCCTAGACATCTTATCCCTATCCAAAGGATCTCGGCTGCGGAACCCCAGACATACGGTGCATGGAGCGAACTTCGCTCGTTGCCGGATGACTGGCGTTGCGGGGCGGAGGCCCGTGACATCACGGCCATGTCCCCTCAATGCAAGTCTATGGGAGGGGCGTGGCTGTGACATCACGAGTAAGGCGTGGCAGTTAAATCACGAGTAGGGCGCGGCCTCCGGCGCTGAACCAGTCGCTTTACACGAACGCAGGGGGGAAAAGATGTGGAACCCCCGGCGGGACCCCCGCAATCAGCCATCTTATCCCCTATCCTTTGGATAGGGTATAAGGTGTCTAGGGGCGGAGTACCCCCTTAAGTTCTTCTCTATTGGAATAACACGTTTCAAGATCTCTATCAGAATATGTGGATTTGATGAAAAGATCAGAAAGTTTATTTGATGTTCCTCCATAGTGTTGTGTCTAGGCGTCATAAAACAGTTGAGCAGCTTATACAGTGGTCCCTCAACATACGATGGTAATCCGTTCCAAATGGACCATCGTTTGTTGAAACCATCGTATGTTGAGGGATCCGTGCAATGTAAAGTATAGGACAGTGGTCTACAACCTGCGGACCTCCAGATGTTGCAAAACTACAACACCCAGCATGCCCGGACAGCCAACGGCTGTCCGGGCATGCTGGGTGTTGTAGTTTTGCACCATCTGGAGATCCGCAGGTTGAACACCACTGGTATTGGAGGTTATACTCACGTGTCCCCGCTGCTCTGGACTGTCACCGCTGCTCTGGATGTCGCCTTCCATCACTGTCGCAGCGTCCCGGGGTGCCCCCGACGCTCCGGCAAGGCCTCTGCTTCCCCTGCATCCTCGCTCTCCGTCGCTGCCATTATGTCGCTACGCGCACCGCTCCTATTGGATGATGGGACGGCGTGCGCAGCGACGTGATGACGACGATGGAGAGCGCCGACGATGCAGATGATCCCAAAGAGGACGCGCCGGAGCCCCGAGGACAGGTAAGTGATCGTCAGCGGAGCACACGGGGCACCGTAAACGGCTATCCAGTGGCAGCTGAAGCAGTCTGCGCTGCCGGATAGCCGTTTATGCGATGGCCCCGACATACAAAAGCATCGTATGTTGATGCTGCCTCTGAGAGGCCATCGTATGTTGAAATGATCGTATGTCGGGGCCATCGTAGTTCGGGGGGGGGGGGGGTCACTGTACTTGCCCACACGCCGCAAACCTTCTACTATCTGGCAACGCCCCATTGTGTGCACTGCATTATTTCATTACTTCTATATTACAGAGCGACAATGGTCTCCTATATGGCAAAGGGTTAACAGAACACAGCACTGGACATTATTGCAAACTGGATTATACCCTTCACATCTGTGATAAGAACAGAGAGTCCAGGACTCCATCACTGCTGATCGGGACGAGGACTCCGGGAACATTTATATTCGCAATCACTATTCTTAGCACTGTACAATCTTGTCTTATTAGGAGTCTTATTCTGGCAGCAATGTCTGTCCCGAACCATCTCCACCCCGGCCCATCCCAGTTCCCTCCGCATCAGTTCTGTCTACAGTTATGTAATCTTTGTTTAGAACATTCTTCTGAAGCTTATAAAACAAGGGTTATAAAGTGACCTGCAGTATATATTACTCCACCCGCCTCACAAAAGTTATATGTATTTCATGTGGCCGCACCAAGGAATTCGCTAACACAGCAGCCGTGTAAAAGCCGAGCACTCACCCGGGATAACATGTTCTCTGTCAGATTCAACTTTTATTGTTAAACATCTTGGCAAAACATTAACCTTTCTAATATACTTTATAACAAAATGTATCTCCTTTTTATAGAAATCATGGCTTCTAAAAAAAAAAAAAAAAAGACCACTAGGGGTCCCCATACTATCCAGAACATAATCCTGTCCGGCTGCAGCATCATCTTTGTCCCAGCTGAAGCACAGGCAGGGACAAAGTGCAGGAAGTGAGGTAGGAATAGCAAAACTCTGTGCTCACTCCTGTCCTATCAGACTGCAGCTTGAAAACAGAGAGGAGGGGGTTACAGAGCAGCCTGCAGTGATTGGATGGAGAGACCCAGCAGAGTCAGGGGGGAATTGAATGAATGGAGAGTGAGGGCGGGCTCAGTGCTTGCCTGGGACACGCCTCTTCCTGAGCAGAGGATGTCGGAACAAGTGAACAGCAAAACAAAATAATTTATCCTCTTCGATAGTCTTCACCTATAACAGCGGTCTCCAACCTGCGGACCTCCAGATGTTGCCAAACTACAACTCCCAGCATGCCCGGACAGCCGTTGGCTGTCCGGGCATGCTGGGAGTTGTAGTTTTGCAACATCTGGAGGTCCGCAGGTTGGAGACCACTGTCCTATAATGTATACCACTAGTCCTTTATTGAATACAAACATGTGCACCGCTTACCACCTCCGCAATTCACTGCAACACCTGTGCAGGGACGCGCCAGTCCCGCCCTCGGCTAGGCATGCAAACTAGAGGAAAGAAGTTCGTCCAGCACTCTAGGTATGCAGATAAAATCAGGTCTTGCTTTATTAAAGGGGTTATCCAGGAAAATATAATATATATAATATATAATATATAATATATAATATATATCTCAACTGGCACCAGAAAGTTAAACAGATTTGTAAATTACTTCTATTAAAAAATCTTAATCCTTTCAGTACTTATGAGCTTCTGAAGTTAAGGTTGTTCTTTTCTGTTTAAGTGCTTTCTGATGACACGTGTCTCGGGGAAACGCCCCGTTTAGAAGAGGTTTGCTATGGGGATTTGCTTCTAAACTAAGCGTTTCCCGAGACACGTGTCATCTGAGAGCACTGAGACAGAAAAGAACAACCTTAACTTCAGAAGCTCATAAGTACTGAAAGGATTAAGATTTTTTAAAAGTAATTTACAAATCTGTTTAACTTTCTGGAGCCAGTTGATATATTAAAAAAAAAGTTTTTTCCTGGATAACCCCTTTAAATCTTTGGACAGAAGTCACAAACAGAGAATGTGTCTGACGCGTTTTGCACCTAGGTGCGAAACGCGTCAGCCACATTCTCCGTTTGTGACTTCTGTCCGAAGATTTAATAAAGCAAGACCTGATTTTATCTGCATACCTAGAGTGCTGGACGAACTTCTTTCCTCTAATGCTTTATTACAGGGACATCTCCGCATATGGATAGGATCTAATTTTTCATAGAGAATATAAGAAAATCCTAGTCATGTGATCAGCGATTGTTACCTGTCCATCAGCACAAGGTCATCCTTCAGCAGGGGGCATTTGGAATTAGGCCACATAACACTGACCAAGGATCCGGAGTCCAGAAGTTCATCCTGATGAAGGGCATGAGCCAGCTGCATCACAGTCTGGAAGGAAAGAGACTGGTTAGGGCTGGAAGGATATAGATTCCGGTATAATGATTTATAAACCGTAAAGCAATGTGTTACACAATATTGTACAGATTTAGGGAAAAAAAGTGTTTACTTCCTATTAAAGGAGTACTCCAGGATCTGAAAACGTATCCCCTACCCTTATGTAGCCCTGGCAGTCTGCAGAAAGGGGGCATGCGGACCACCGCACAAAGCAGCAGTCGACACCCCCCCTCAATACACTGCTATAGGAGACCCGGAGCGATGCATTCAGCAATCTCCAGCTCTGCCATAGCGCTGCATTGAGGGGGCGTGTCGGCGGCTGCTTCGTGCAGTGGTCATTAACCCCTTAAGGACCAAGCCCATTATAACCTTAAGGATCAGGCCAATTTTATTTTAGCGTTTTAGTTTTTTCCTCCTCGCTTTCTAAAAATCCATAACTCTTATATTTTCATCTACAGACCCATATATAGGCTTGCTTTTTGCATGACTTTGCAATGAAACCTCTCATTTTACCATAAAATGTACAGCGAAGCCCAAAAAATTTTTAGGGAAGAAATTTAAATGAAAACCACAATTTTGCACATTTTGGAGGGATTTGTTTTCACACTGTACACTTCACGGTAAAAATAAGGGATCGACCGATTATCGGTTTGACCAATATTATCGGCCGATATTCCCGATTTTGGACGTTATCGGTATCGGCAATTACCTTGCTGATAATCCGATAATGCCCCGCCTCCTGCACCGCCCCGCACCCCCCACATCACCGCCCGAGCCAGAGATCGCCGCCACCGCTGCCCCATTGCCTCCCCCATTCCCGGTTTTATAATTACCTGTTCCCGGGGTCCTGGCTCCTGCGGCGTCCTGTGTTATGCTGTGTGCTGCGCAACGACGAGTGACGTCCTCAACACGAAGTCATCATCAGTGCGCACAGTGACAGCTCAGGAGGACGCCACCAGAGCCAGAAGTAGCGTGGACCCCGGAAACAGGAAGTTATAAAACCGGGAATGGGGGCGGCAATGGGGCAGCGGTGAGGGGGTGCGGTGTGGTGGCGGTGATAGGACTCAGGAGGACCCCAGGACCGGCATGGGGAAAGAAGCGGGCAGCGGTGGTCTCTGGCACTGCAAAAGCCGCTGCAGTTCATTGATTTAAAGTGCCCGCTTTAAAATCAATGATCTGCAGCGGTATCGCCAGGCGGTGGGGGTTGGTTGGGTGGTGGTGGGGGGTTGGTTGGGTGGTGGGGGGAGATAAATAGCCGATAACTTATACCGGAATATCGGTATAAGTTATCGGCTATTGGCCCTAACCTCCACAAGGTATCGGCCCTAAAAAACATCAATATCGGTCGATCCCTAGTAAAAATGACATGTTTTCTTTATTCTGTGGGTCAATACGATTGAAATGACACCCATGAGTAGATACTTTAATATTTTTGTACCATTTAAAAAATAAAAAAAATAAAAAAATAGTTTTTTGTACAAAATCAGTAATCTAAAATTGCCCTATTTTGACCAACTATAACTTTTTCATTTTTCTGTATATAGGGCGGTATGAGGGCTCATTTTTGGCACCGTTATATGTACTTTTTATTGATACCACATTTGCATACATAAAACTTTTAGATCATTTTTTATTACATTTTTTTTGGAATAAAATGTGACAAAAAAGCAGCATTTTTGGACTTTTTTTTTACATTTACGCCGTTCACCGTGCGGGATCATTTACATAATGATAAATTTGATAGTTCGGACATTTACGCACACAGCGATACCAAATATGTTTATAAAAAAAAAATAATAATAATTAATGCTATTTGGGGGGTAATATGGGAAAAACTGACAATTTTAAATTTTCCATAGGACATAGCACTGATCAGTATTATCGGTGATCTTCAGTTCTGGTCTGCTCGATCTCAGACCAGAGTAGAAGACGCCGGGAGACGGACGGAGGCAGGTGAGGGGACCTCCAGCTGCCATTACAGATGATCGGATCTCCGCAGCACTGCGGGCGATCCAATCATCTATTTTAACATGCGCATTGCCGCAGATGCTGTGATCTGTACTGATCATGGCATCTGAGGGGATGATGGCGGATATTCGCACGATCGCGGATGTTGACCAGTACCGGCGGGTCCCAGGCTGCTGCTAGCAGCCGGAACCAGCCGTATATGATGCGAGCACCGCGCCGATGCTCGCGGTCCTACACAGGACATAAATGTACATCCTAGTGCGCTAAGTACTGCCGCACCAGGACGTACATTTATGTCTGTGGTTGTGAAGGGGTTAAAAAGGGGGTACTCCACTGCTCTGTGTTTGGAACAAACTGTTCCGAACGCTGGAGCTTGTGATGTCATAGCCCCGCCTCCTCAATTCAAGTCTATGGGAGGGGGCGTCACGCCCCCTCCCATAGACTTGCATTGAGGGGTCGGGGCATGACATGAGGGAGCGGGGCTATGATGTCACGAGCTCCCGGCGCTGGCTCCAGCGTTAGGAACTGTTTGTTCCAAATGCTGAGCAGCGGAGTACCCCTTTCAGGTATAAAATGGGTCTTTCCTTAAGGGGTTAAAATTTTATTTTAAAACCAATTGGAAAGCAGAGATTTTTTAGAACATCACCAATGCTTTAGCTTATGATACTGTAATTTTACTAAACTCTCTCTTGCATCTGTCCAGAAAATGCTTTCAGCAGCACAAAACAAGGATTTTTATTTATTTTATTCAAAAACAGCAAGCAGAGGTGTGGAAATGATGAGGCGCTGAGATAAAGCATAAAAAGTACATGCACATCATATGTGGAAGCAAACGCCTGATATGTTGACAAGTCACCTTGACACTCTGCTTCTCCTCGGACCCATCGGTCAGCAGATAGGCCTCGTTCCCCTCAGTCCCCTCCACGCGCAGGAAGCAGTTGGTGGTATGGCCGATCCCAGAGGGCAGGACCTTATCCCACAGCATGGCGTTTATCACACTGCTC
This sequence comes from Hyla sarda, assembly GCF_029499605.1. Lineage (NCBI taxonomy): Eukaryota > Metazoa > Chordata > Amphibia > Anura > Hylidae > Hyla > Hyla sarda. The sequence goes on along the minus strand of NC_079198.1, from coordinate 121,246,148 downwards.
TTTCCATTGCTGGTCCTGGTGCGAAAGAAACATAAAACAATAATAAACAATGTCAGGGCAGTGTGGCCTAATGATGCTGGGTGCAGTGACACCTCACTGTAGAGACGGCCAGATTAGTAATCACCCAGCTTTCCCATATAAAAAAAAAAAAAAAACATCCCATAGTCATAGTGGTGTGTCATTTTACCAGTACTTCCAGTGCTGAGACTGTGCGGCTGTGTAGGGACACCCCCCCCCCCCCTTCGAGGAATGGTAACCTCCAGTTGGCAATGTATTTATATATTTCCAGGAGGAATAACTGAGGGATAGCAGGGACTTAAGAAATAATGCTTTAAAATGTTTATCTTGTGGGGAATACAGGTATTATTCTTATACAGAAATCTATATCAGAGAGGCAGCCAGAGAGCCAGCGAGGCAGCCAGAGAGCCAGCGAGGCAGCCAGAGAGCCAGCGAGGCAGCCAGAGAGCCAGCCAGAGAGCCAGCGAGGCAGCCAGCGAGGCAGCGAGGCAGCCAGCGAGGCAGCCAGAGAGCCAGCGAGGCAGCCAGAGAGCCAGCGAGGCAGCCAGAGAGCCAGCGAGGCAGCCAGAGAGCCAGCGAGGCAGCCAGAGAGCCAGCGAGGCAGCCAGAGAGCCAGCGAGGCAGCCAGCGAGGCAGCCAGAGAGCCAGCCAGCGAGGCAGCCAGCGAGGCAGCCAGCGAGGCAGCCAGAGAGCCAGCAAGGCAGCCAGAGAGCCAGCGAGGCAGCCAGAGAGCCAGCGAGGCAGCCAGAGAGCCAGCGAGGCAGCCAGAGAGGCAGCCAGCGAGGCAGCGAGGCAGCCAGCGAGGCAGCGAGGCAGCCAGCGAGGCAGCCAGAGAGCCAGCGAGGCAGCCAGAGAGCCAGCGAGGCAGCCAGAGAGCCAGCGAGGCAGCCAGAGAGCCAGCGAGGCAGCCAGAGAGCCAGCGAGGCAGCCAGAGAGCCAGCCAGAGAGCCAGCGAGGCAGCCAGAGAGCCAGCGAGGCAGAAAAACAATTTTTTTTTTTTTTTTTTTTTAAAGCCGAGGAACGTGCTTTCGATTCACCCAAAGTGCAAGAAAAAGTGCAAACGTGTTACACTAAAAAAACGTGCACAAAGGATGCGGTCTATCGCAAGCCCTTCTCCGATAGGAGAGAGGCCCCCCAACAAACCTTACCCTTCGCCTCCGGACCAAAAGGTACCTGCGAGGTTCCAGGTTCGATGTCCCTTTTTGCCGAAGCTACTAGGGGACCACAAATGCTCCCGGCATCCCCCTTGGCGTTAGCCATGGTATCTGCCCGCAGAGCCGATTACGGTAGGTACCCTGCCAAAGCAGGAGTACCCGGGGTGTTTGCAGGGAGGTGCGGAACCTAATGGCCACACACACCTCCCCTAGACCGCCAGGAGGGACACCCAGAAGGGCTACCGCATCCTGACCAATCCTGTGAACACACAACACGCAAAAAGTGACACAGTGAGACAAAAAAGAAATAAATAAGTGAATGTGTGCAGATATACTGCCCGGACATCCGGCCGGATCTATAAAAAATTTCTCTGATCCTAGCCAGAAGGCCGGGAATCAAGAGGTGAGTGCCACAAGGTGAAGAGATTATGGTGCCCGTGCTTCAACTCAGTGAGCCTATTCTCCCAGTGAGTTTCGGCACCTCGGGGTCACCACTCCCCGAGGCACAAAGTACCTCGGCTCTAGACCCTCTCAGCCTCATGGCGAGACCCGGAGGGAACAGGTCACATCGGGGCAGCCGTCGAGCTGATTCCTCAGAACCAGCCCCGGAAAGCCCTGGTACACCTGCATCCTCCATGCAGCACCCATCCCCACCAGCCCCATACCGGCGTTACTGTCCACCGGCATGAAAAACTGATAAGAACAGATACTACACTTGATCTTAGCCAAAAGGCCGAGAAGCGATTTTTTGCAAAAACCGAGGCAGAAAAACAATGCTATTATAAAGGGTGGGCAGTTCTCCTTACCTGCCAAAAAAGGCCACCTTCATGTGACGTCGGGCAAGCACCTCGCTGATGCCCTTCACGTTGGTGAGATAGCCCTTGACTTCAAGCACTTGTTCTTCTGAGGCGACAGGATCCAGCTCTGCATTCTTGTAAGTTTCTAAATAAATACATAAAAAACTACTTGTTACATAAAATATCTACAACCCCAGACAGCTTGGGGAACACTTCTCTGTTGTTACAAAACTATAACTGAAGGCATGATGGGAGTTGTAGTCATTCAACAGCTGGAGAGACACAGGATGAAGAACAACACGTCTGAGGCCATGTGCACACGGTGGAAATTTTAGGATTGCTCGGAAATGCACTATTTCCATAGACGGCAAAGCACAGTCTCCATAGACGGAAATACATTTTCAAGTAGATTCCGCTAAAAGAATTGACATTCAATTCTTTTAATGGAGACCGGAGTAGGGATTTCCACAGCAGATGTTTCCACCGCACGGTGCTGCAGAATCCCACTGAAAACAATGGAATTCTGCTGCAACTGAATTTCTGAGCAGAATTTTTCTTCCGGATTCTGCTTGAAAAATTCCGTAGTATGAACATGGCCTTACAGTCCAGTCACCTTCAGAGCTGAGATCACAATTCTGTTTGCACAAACACCTATCATTATCTTATAAGCGTTGTGTAGTGAAAGATAACTTATCCCTTATCCAAAAGATAGAGGATAAGTTATAGATCGCAGGGGGTCCGACCACTGGGAGAGGCCCCCCCCCCCCCCCCCGGCCGCAATGCCCCCTCCATGTATCTCTATGGGATACATTAAGGGGGGGTGTCGGCCGCTGCCGGGGCCCTGTTTAGGAGATCGCGGTCCGGCCCCCTCCCTGCAATCTATAACTTATCCTCTCTCCTTTGGATAGGGGATAAATTATCTTTCACTATACGACTCCTTTAAAAGGAGCACTCCGGGATAAGAAAACGTATACCCTATCCTAGGGGATGAATTTCAGACCGCTGGGGCCACCCATGATCTCCCATACAATGCCCCAGTAGCCAGTGGCAAGGGGGAGTGTCCGACCACCGCAAGACGTGGCGGCAGCTGACACCTCCCCTCAATACAGCTCTATGGGAGAGCCGGTGCGCTGCATTGGGCAGTCTCTGCCATAGACCTGTATTGAGGGGGGTTGTCGGCCGCCACATCATGCGGTGGTCGAAATGTGCTATTTCAGCAAATAGCTGAGGACCCCGTACAGGAGATCGCGGGCGGCCCCAGCGGTCGGACCCCCCGCGATATGAAACCTATCCCCATCCTTAGGATACTTAGGATCCCAGAGTTCTCCTTTAAATACATCCTGCTGCACTGAATTTTGGGAAACGCTTTCTCCTCCCAGTATATTAGATACCATTTATATTTCATGCTTTTTCTTACCCTCCAGGAAGTTGTAGCTTTCCTGGATATAAGCCCCGAGCTGATCGAAGATGCCATTGATCTTCTTCTTGGCAGTCACGAAGTGCTTGAGGGGAGAGGCGTTGACGTCCGCCATGTATCTCTTATCCTTCTTATTGGAGATCTTCGCTGTTGGTCGGGCGAACAGAAGGGACATTGCGCTGCGGACAAAGACGCGACCATTAGGACCAGGGAACAATTCGATACGCAACAATTTCTTCACACAGGATGGTATACTGACCGGCCGGAACACTGCGCTGACGCCACGCCGAGCCGAAACTGCCGAAAACCTTTAAAGTCCCTATCAGCGGAAGTAGATGGAGTGAAACAATGTAACGAAACATGAAGGAGAGCAGAGCTGTGAACGTGAGGAGCTACCGGAGCCATTTATAAATACAAACATACAGGACTTATGGTGACACAAGGTGACAGTCAGGTGGGGCCGATAGGAACTCTGCTGTCTGTGTGTTATACTGTCTCTATGACTATACGGAAAAACCCACACCCTGCAGATTAAAAAGGAAGTTTAAGTGACTAACACAATGTAACAAAACATAGCTTAAAGGGCTACTCCGGTGAAAAACTACATTTTTTTTTCTAAATCAACTGGTGCTAGAAAGTTAAACAGATTTGTAAATTACTTCTATAAAAAAAAATCTTAATCCTTCCAGTACTTATTAGCTGCTGAATACTACAGAGGAAATTCTTTTCTTTTTGGAACACAGAGCTCTCTGCTGACATCATCACCACAGTGCTCTCTGCTGACCTCTGCTGTCCATTTTAAGAACTGTCCAGAGTAGGAGAAAATCCCCATAGAAAACAAATGCTGCTCTGGACAGTTCCTAAAATGGACAGAGATGTCAGCAGAGAGCACTGTGGTCATGATGTCAGCAGAAAGCTCAGTGTTCCAAAAAGAAAATAATTTCCTCTGGTAGTATTCAGCAGCTAAGAAGTACTGGAAGGATTAAGATTTTTTAATAGAAGTAATTTACAAATATGTTTAACTTTCTGGCACCAGTTGATTTAGGAAAAAAAATATATATTGTTTTTCACCGGAGTACTTATCAGCTGCTGTATGCTCCACAGGAAGTTATTTTCTTTTTGAATTTATTTCCAGTATGACCACAGTGCTCTCTGCTGACACCTCTGTCTGTCTCAGGAACTGTCCAGAGTAGGAGCAAATCCCCATAGCAAACCTATCCTGCTCTGGACAGTTCCTAAAATGGACAGAGGTGTCAGCAGAGAGCACTGTGGTCAGACACAAAGAAAATTTAAAAAGAAAAGAACTTCCTGTGGAGCATACAGCAGCTGATAAGTACTGGAAGGATTAAGATTTTTAAATAGAAGTAATTTACAAATCTGTTTAAATTTCTGGCAACAATTGATTTCAAAAAAATTGTTTTTCACCGGAGGTTTTACAACAGAAAGTGAAGGGATGACTTCTTATACTAGTGGTCTCTAACTGTGGCCCTCCAGATGTTTTAAAACTTCAACACCCAGCATGCCCGGACAGCCGGTAATCACGGTAATTTCAAAAGGATAAAAAATACAGTGGGGGGATTTTTATTTTCCTGCAGGCCCTGGCCTGTAGGGAATTTTTGGTAACTGTTGGAGAACCCCTTTAGAGGAATATTATTGTTTAGGCATATCAAAATTATATATATATATATATATATATATATATATATATATATATATATATATATATACACACACACACACACACACACATTTATATATACACATTTTTTTATTTATTTTTTCTTGTATAACAAAAAGTTATAGAATTTCTCAATAAACTTTCTGCATCAACTCGCTATACAGTTCCTGACATGGACAGAGGTGTCAGTAGAGAGAACTGTGATGATGATCAGACTGGAAAGAAATCCAAAAAGAAAATAACTTCCTGTGGCGCATACAGCAGCTAATAAGTACTGGAAGGATTAAGATTTTAAAATTTTCAATTTACAAATCTGTTAACATTTCTGGCACCAGTTGATAAAAAAAAAAAAATAATAATAATAATAATAATTTTTCCCAGCGGAGTACCCCTTAAAGAGTGTGTGTATCCCAGTCATGCAATGGAAACAAGTACAAGGCTTCTTAGGGTCCTTCCAAAGGGGTGGGAAATGCCACAGATTACGTTAACATGCTAATGATGTAAAATCCGTACTGCAGATCAAAATCCACCTGGATTCTGCACGCAAATCCATGGCATATACAACCATTGTGAAAGTACTCATAGGGCCCATTCACACGGCGAAATTTCAAAGTGGATTCCGCTCGTAAATTCCAACGTAGCAGCCTCCCATTGTTTTCAGAGGGATTCTTCTGCACTGTGCATATGGCGTATTTTCTAATTACGGCCTCCGCCGAAAGATCTAACATGTCAATTCTTGTCTCCGAATACGCTTAAAGGGAACCTGTCATCAATCCATATTGTCTAAACTAACTCAGTTATATTCCCCAACTACTCCTAACACCCCTCCTGGCCTTAAATAAAAATAAAATAAAAAAAATGTATACAAAAAAAATTATGTCTGAGCTTTAAAAAGCTGTGTATCATACCGTTGCCCTTGCTCACATTGTGTGAGCTACCAGCAGGAGAAAGTGGGTGTTCCCCAGCAGGGGCAACGTCACTGAAGCCTGTGAGCTGTGCCTCACCATGCCCCACATGCACTTCCTGAGTTTGGTCTCCTGCCAGGCCGGGTGGAGACCAAACTAGCTGTTTGACTTGTGGCAGGATACAGAACAGAGCCACCTAGTGGCCGTTTTTTTTCTATCCCATTAAAAATATATAAAGGTTGAGAATTTTAACAGCAAGTAAATAGCAAAGTGTCTCATAATTACATAAGGAACAATATAAAAAAGTTTAGTTTTGTGACAGGTACTCTTTAAAAATGCATTGCCGTCTATGGAGACGTCGCATTTCCAAGGGGTCCCGTTTCAGCCAGCGCCCGCCATCTGCATGACGCCTACCCGTGTTTTCTTGGCAGACATTTTGCACATTATCCGCTGTGTGAACATGGCCTTACAATGGCAGTATGTGTGTCTCGTAACAAGCCAAGCACCTGTGTGTCCATCTCTTCCATCGCACACAATGACAGCAAGCAGAGATCCTGAAAACTGTCACAAACTGATTCAAAATATATAAAAAAGGGAAATCATGTACGACAGTTCTGCACAGGAAAGCTTCTCCAGATATTGCAGTACTACAGATCTCAGCATGCCCTGGAGCTGTGGTTCTACAAGAGCTGGAGAGTGAATAGCGTCCGGACCCCCTGATTCTTGCATTTCCTTTTGGCGAGCCGCCATATATACAAGACATAAGCTCATGAAATGTAATAGTCAGGGGTCCGGCAGGCCTTGCCAGCTGCTCACAGAATGGTGCAGGGTATCTGTGCCAAAGGGCAGAAATATATATATATATATATAGCAGCCGGCATCATGTGACCAGTCCAGGTACGGCTGGCGTCTGGGATTTGCCCTTCAGACGTACAGATAGCAGAGGTGTCGCTAGGTGAAGGTTTCCGGTGTTGTCAGTCGTCAGGAATGAACCTGCGGCCCTGATATTCCACCTGTCATATCAGCTCGGCACCTGTCCAACCAAAACGGACAATGCTGATCACTCCGGAACGGGTTCTAGATCATTCTGGGAACACAATACAGGCTAATGGGCAGCTGCTTAACCCTTCTGTAACCAGAGCTGCACATGATAATGTACATGATAGCCACAGCTGGAATCGCCTTACCTGGAGCTCTGTGAAACTACAACTCCCAGCATGCCCTGACAGCCTTCGGCTGTCAGGGCATGCTGGGAGTTGTAGTTTCACAGCAGCTGGAGGTCGGTGCCTTGCAAAAACTTTTACTCAATCAGGATGAAATGTTTATATGGCGCCATCATCCAATCCCTGCAGAGTACAGGCACCTGCTGCCGCGGGCGGGGGGTGGTGGTGGGGTGGGGGGGCTGTGTACGTGCAGAAGTCATCGTCCGGTCACACACAGCATCGTATAACGCAACACAGGATCGAGATTTCTGCATCTCCCAAAGTGTGTGTGATACATAGAGATACACCCTAACTGCACAGAGTCCAAAGTGTCACCATGACAGGTGTAAAGTGTCACAACGCTGAATCGGGTACAATGTATCACCGCAACACTGCATCGGATACATAAAAACTACACTGGGTGCCAAATGTCACCAGACGCTGGATACAATGTATCACCCCCCCCGGCTGCACCGGGTACAATGTATCACCCCCCCCCGGCTGCACCGGGTACAATGTATCACCCCCCCCGGCTGCACCGGGTACAATGTATCACCCCCCCCGGCTGCACCGGGTACAATGTATCACCCCCCCCGGCTGCACCGGGTACAATGTATCACCCCCCCCGGCTGCACCGGGTACAATGTATCACCCCCCCCGGCTGCACCGGGTACAATGTATCACCCCCCCCGGCTGCACCGGGTACAATGTATCACCCCCCCCGGCTGCACCGGGTACAATGTATCACCCCCCCCGGCTGCACCGGGTACAATGTATCACCCCCCCCGGCTGCACCGGGTACAATGTATCACCCCCCCCCGGCTGCACCGGGTACAATGTATCACCCCCCCCGGCTGCACCGGGTACAATGTATCACCCCCCCCGGCTGCACCGGGTACAATGTATCACCCCCCGGCTGCACCGGGTACAATGTATCACCCCCCCGGCTGCACCGGGTACAATGTATCACCCCCACGGCTGCACCGGGTACAATGTATACCCCCCCACACACACACGGCTGCACTGGATACAATGTATCACCCCCACAGCTGCACCAGATACAATGTATACCCCCCCCCCCCCCACACACACACACACGGCTGCACCGCATACAATGTACACACACACGGCTGCACTGGATACAATGTATACCCCCCCCCCCCCACACACACACACACGGCTGCACCGGATACAATGTATACCCCCCCCCCCACACACACACGGCTGCACCGGATACAATGTATCACCCCCACAGCTGCACCAGATACAATGTACCACCCCCACAGCTGCACCGGATACAATGTATCACCCCACAGCTGCACCAGATACAATGTATCACCCCCACAGCTGCACCGGATACAATGTATCACCCCCACAGCTGCACCGGATACAATGTATCACCCCCACAGCTGCACCAGATACAATGTATACCCCCCCCCCCACACACACACACACACACACACACACACACACACACACACGGCTGCACCGGGTACAATGTATAACCCCCCCCCCCACACACACACACACACACACACACACACGGCTGCACTGGATACAATGTACACCCACACACACAGGATACAATGTACCACCTCACGGCTGCACCGGATAAAATGTATCACCACAACGCTGGTTTGGATACAATGTATCACCACGAAGCTGAATTGTATACAATGTACAACCACAAGGTTGCACTGGATACAATGTGTCACCGCAAACGCTGTATTGGATACAATGTATCACCACAACATCTCACTGGATACAATGTATCACTGTATTAGATACAATGTATCACCACAACACTGCACCAGATCCTCCCCCCCAGCACATACAATACAGAACAGACATAACATTCTATGAACGCTCCGGCCCGTATGATGGGGACCGAATTATTTCTGTGTACAGACCTGTAGATTTATATGGCGCATAACACCGGAAAGAAGCGCAAAATTATAATATAGCAGAATACAGAGATAGTCCTGTGATCCGGCACCTGATAACCCCCCAAAACCTGACTAAACAGATTTGTGAAACTATTTACAGCGCAACATTTTATTCTTTTTCCCATACAACCAGAATGTGATCCGAAACATCTCATAGCGCCAATTAAAAAAATAAATAAATGAAACAGCGGTCACGGTGAAGGTTCTCACCCTCTGGTGCCTGTTCACACTACATAATCTGCGATAAGTTTATGGTAATTTATACCGCGTTTCCTACAAGTCCCAATCACTGTCTTTTAGTCCAGAATATCTGATTGTCCGGCATGTTAGCTGGAAATTAGAGAAACGTCATTGTATAAAGCAGTGTTTCCCAACCAGTGTGCCTCCAGCTGTTGCAAAACTACAACTCCCAGCATGCCCGGACAGCCTTTGGCTGTCCGGGCATGCTGGGAGTTGTAGTTTTGCAACAGCTGGAGGCACACTGGTTGGGAAACACTGTTATAAGGAGCAGAGAATGTGACGTCAGTAGCTGGATTCCCCACCATAATATAACTCTATACATTGTACTCCGCTATAGCCTATGGCAGCTCACCTGTTCTGCTCAGACCTCACGCTTTCCTCCGGTCCTCTCCGGCTGAATCGCGCCCATCACCGGCCTGTGAAGGGTACAGTACAGGAAGCCGCTCCCCTCGTCTCCAAGCCCCGCCCTTCCCTGCATGTGATTGGCTGGCTGATCTCAAAGGCCAAACACTAGAGGGAAAATCAACTTTGTCCCCCTTTGTCTCTCAGTCAGCGTGTCCGGAGCGGTGTAATAGTGGGCGGGGAACGGACTCCGAAAAAATGGCCGCTTCGGAGCCGCGTGAGAAGACGATGTTTTACCTCTAGTGGATAGGAGTGTGGAAGGTCAAGGAGGTTTCCCTGGCAATGCTTTGTAAGGGCTGTGACTGAAGGCTGAGGTCCTGGTCCTTGACAGTAGTGGGAAATAGACGGCTGCCTGGTTCCCATCATTATCGCCCCCTGGTGGTCGGGTCCTGCACTAGCATAGTGTTTAGATTTCTCAATGTCTCTTGGCCTAATCTAAGGCCCCATTCACACTACAGTTATGTTCCTGCATTCTGACATCTGTTATTCAGCAATAATGGGTCATGAAAAAATGGATAAATAAACTGAATACAACGGATGATAACTGATGACCAATTTTAACCAGTTAACGACCATGGACGTCTATACTCATCCATGTGCCATTAACCAGGTATGACGCGTGCTCCCGACTCCAGCCCATGTCATACCGGAAGGCCCCCGGCTGATTCCTGTACCTGGGGGCCGGCGTCAATAGCAGACATGCGGCGATTGCTGCGGGCGGCTATTAACCCTTCAGATCGCCGCTGTCAAAGCTGACAGCGGCGTCTAAAGGTGCCTTAAATCCCGTCCCTGGTGGTCCAGTGGGGTGGATCGTCCCCGGCAGCGCGATCGCAGGGGGGGACAATCTACTGGGGAGGTAGAGGGCTTACCTCTGCTTTCATGGCGGCTGCTGCTCTGTGAATGATAAAGCCTGGCAGGACCAGGCTTTATCAATCGAGCGCAGAGCACACAGATCAATGGGGTTCTATGGAATCATATTGATCTGTGGTATGCCTCGGGGGGTGTAGGGTAGTTGGGGTGTTGCTGTAGTATATGAGAGGTTAATTTAACCCTTGTCACTCGTGACGCCAGGGTGAGGGTTAAAACTCTGAGGTAATGCTGGGCCTATCGAGCGATAGGTGAGTGTAGAATAACGGATTGTCCACAGCAGTGCTGAACTGGAAAACTTGTAGAAACTTTTTACTGAAGATTTTCTGTACATGCAGTAACAGTCCAGATAACAGAGTCTATATACAGAACGGCAATGACTGACAGTCGGTTGGGACCGGTAAGCTCTCTTTGGAATAGGAGAATTGGATTGCATAGATCCGTTGGATTTAGGGGTTGGTTTAGGTCCAGTGAAGTCCGAAGATTTCGGGGAATTGTAATAACTCACAATTTGGATTATGGCCGAGGCCGCAAGGCTTTGGCCTAGTGGTTGCCGATGGCAGCTGCGCAGATCCTACCGCAGCCCACGAGGAAAGAGAGAGATTAATGGCCGCAGCTCCCTTATATGGGCAGGGGCTGAACCGTTTTAGATTGGTCCATGTCAGCTGCCACTCACTGTTACATAGGATTGTGGGTGATCACCTGACTAGAACCACCAAAGGTCCTTTAGCAAACCATAGAGTTCTGTGAACCAAATCACATGACCCGCAGGTCCTGCGATGCTAACAAGGTAGGCATCTTAAATATACATATTTACACTTTTATTTACACAAATTTTAGCTAACTGAGGGGTGACGAGGGGTTAACTAAGGTAGAGGACCCCCACTGTTCCTAGGGACTCCGACTTTGGGGACCCCACCACAAGGTACGGTATGAAATACGGTACCGGGACACCACAGATCTGTATGAGGAATCTAATGATTCCTCCTAAAAGTCCCCTAAGGGGACTAAAAGTGTAAAAAAAAAAAAAGTTTAAAAAAAGTTTAACCCCTTAACGACCACGGACACCGCATCTAAAACGAAAGTAAAAGCTTCCTGGCTGCTCAGTGGGGCTGATCGGGATCACTGCAGTGAATATGCGGTGTCCTGATCAGCTAGGACTGGAGGGTCACTCACCTTCCTCCGGCCCGTCCAATCGGCGATTGATTGCTCCAAGCCTGAGATCCAGGCTTGAGCAATCGACCGCCAATAACACTGATCAATGCAAAGCTATGGCTTTGCAGTTTACAGTGCTGGAAATCAGTGTAAAAAAAAGTTATTAAATGTGATTGAACCCATTCCCTAATAAAAGTCCAAATTACCCCCCTTTTCCCATTTAAAAAACAAACAAACAATAATAATATATCATTATTTCAACCCGCAGGGTCAATGGCGTATGCACAAAAAAAGTCCAAAATAGCGTATTTTTGGTCACTTTTTATATCATGAAAAGATTAATAAAAAGCGATCAAAAAGTCTGATCAATACAAAAATGGTACCGATAAAAACTTCAGATCATGGCACAAAAAATGGGCCCTCATACCGCCCTGCACACAGATAAAAAAAAGTCAATAAAAAAGTTATAGGGGTCAGAAGATGACATTTTTAAACATAAACATTTTCCTGCATGTAGTTATCATTTTTTTCCCCAGAAGTACAACAAAATCCAACCTATATAAGTAGGGGATCATTTTAATCGTATGGACCTACAGAATAAAGGTCTTTTTTACCGAAAAAATGTACTGCGTAGAAATGGAAGCCCCCAAAAGTTACAAAATTGTGTTTTTTCTTCAAATTTGTTGTACAATGATTTTTTTTTCCATTTTGCCGTAGATTTTTGGGTAAAATGATTGATGTCATTACAAAGTAGAATTGGTGGCGCAAAAAAAAAAAAGCCATCTGGATTTTTACGTGCAAAATTTAAGGGTTAGGATTTTTAAAAAGTAAGGAAGAAAAAACAAAAGTGCAAAAACAGAAAAACGATTGGTCCTTAAGGGGTTAACTGACATTCTATCAAAATGAGGGACATGTGCCATCCGTTAGCACCCGTTATAGTCCGTTATTTTATATCCCTTATTTTATTTCCATGTTACTTCCTGGTTGTAATGCTGTACTGAGCATGCTCAGTACAAAAAAACGGATCATAAAAAAAGTACAATAAAGTATAATAACTATTGAAACCTTTGTGAGATTGGTTAGTGAGGATTTAAAAAAAATAGGGATTATCGATGCCAAGCTTAAAGGGGTACTCCGCCCCCTAGACATCTTATCCCCTATCCAAAGGATAGGGGATAAGATGTCAGATCGCTGGGGTCCCGCTGCTGGGGACCCCCAGGATTGCCGCTGCGGCACCCCGCTATCATTACTGCACAGAGCAGACTCGCTCTGTACGTAATGACGGGCAATACAGGGGCCGGAGCATCGTTATGTCATGGCTCCGCCCCCTTGTGACGTAACGGTCCGCCCCCTCAATACAAGTCTATGGGAGGGGGCGTGGTGGCCACCACGCCCCCTCCCATAGACTTATATTGAGGGGGCGGCCCGTTGCATCACGAGGGGGCAGAGCCGTGACGTAACAATGCTCCGGCCCCTGTATCGCTAGTCATTACACGCGGAGCGAGTCTACTCTGTGCAGTAATGATAGCGGGGTGCCGCAGCGGCAATCCCGGGGGTCCCCAGCAGCGGGACCCCGGCGATCTGACATCTTATCCCCTATCCTTTGGATAGGGAATAAGATGTTTTGGGGCGCAGTACCCCTTTAAACCACTAGAAGAAAGTTTACCTTCATTTGTACATGACACCAATGACATGTTGAAGAGATTTGAGGGATTACATATTGAGGATGACACCATTTTGGTAACGTGATATAGAATCACTCTATACAAATATACGCCACAGTGATGGAATTGCTGCAACAAAGTTCTTTTTTGGAAACTAGTGACACCACAAGAAAGATGACTGAATTTATTCTGCAATTGCTTGAGTTTACACTTACTCATAATCTGTTTATTTTTAAGGGGTCCCTGTACCAGCAACTCCAAGGTACAGCGATGGGGGTGGCCTGTGCTCCCTCATACGCTAATTTATTCTTGGGGTTGTGGGAGAAGGACCTCTTCCTGTCAGACCATGGGGGCATTGAGATGGATTGCGTCCTATTTTGGGTGCGGTACATCGACGATGTGCTCATGGTCTGGCAGGGGGATGAGATCCAACTGGCTCAATTTATTTCCAAATTGAATGCCAACGACAAGAATATTCATGTTACTTATCAATGTCATCGTGACTGTATAGATTGTATAGACTGTATCGTGACTGTATAGATTGTATAGACTGTATCGTGACTGTATAGATTGTATAGACTGTATCGTGACTGTATAGATTGTATAGACTGTATCGTGACTGTATAGATTGTATAGACTGTATCGTGACTGTATAGATTGTATAGACTGTATCGTGACTGTATAGGTTTCTTGGATATAATTAGAGACCAATCTGGGGTCATCCACACTGACATGTACCGGAAACCGACATCCACCAATACCTATTTACATGCATCTTCATTTCACCCCCAGCACATGATTGCAGCTGTACCCACTGGACAGTATCTGAGAGCTCATCGGATTTGCTCATCAGAGACATCATAGACTTACATAGCGGGGGCGGGGCGTGACTTCACACAGGGGCGGAGTCGTGACGTCACTATACTCCGGCCCCCGTGGTTGGCACCCGGCAGTTTGTGAGCTGGCAGCGCGGCGTGCAGCTCAAAGAGTGCCAAATGCAAGATTATGGTGGTCCCCAGCGGCGGGACCCCTGCGGTCAGACATCTTATCCCCTATCCTTTGGATGGGGGATAAGATATCTTAGGACCGGAGTACCCCTTTAAATACTGGACTGTATTAGGCAGAGATATGCTGATTGAGATATATATATATACTTTCGGGGAGGTTGGTGACACCAACCCTAGTGACACCACTGGATTGTTCCATTATGTAACCCAAGGAAAATGCCAGAAATAAGCTGCGTGGACACACAGCCTCAAAAGCTAAAAAACCATCTTGTGGGTGTGGAATGTCATATTTCCCTATTCACTTCCAGCCAACATCTGGTCGCGTCATTTTTGGCCCAAAGAAAAGCCATGCAGCAAGTATTGCATTTTTTGAAGATGTTCTTTTTTTTTTAGCTTTAACGGCAAAATCTACAATGTACCTGGTGATGTGTGCGGTAAATACATACTGTGACCAAGGCGCCATCTTTTAATTTGATTTATTGTTGGCGAAATGTCGCACAGTAATGGCTATTTCCTGTTTTCCACAAGGACCTTTTCTGAGTGTTACCGTATTTTTCGCCGTATAAGACGCACTTTTTCTTCCCCAAAACTGGGGGGAAAAAGTCGGTGCGTCTTATACGGTGAATACAGACCTATTGCGGCGGTCCCTGACCGCCGCGTCTGAAGGGAAAGTGACACTAACCCGGCTGTTCAGTCGGGCTGTTCGGGACCGCCGCGATTTCACCGCGGGCTTACAGGACACCGGGAGGGACCTTACCTGACTCCTCGGTGTCTTCTCCGTTCAGGGATCCCCTGTATGGCCGGCGCTCTCCTTCCTCATCATCACGTCGTCGCGTACGTGCGTAACGGGGGGGGGGGTTTATTAACTGAACAGTAATATGAACGGATAAGTCTGTTTGGATCCGTTATTATCCTTTTTTTTTCTTTTAAGTCCGTTTTTATTTTTGACGAGAGAAGAACGGGACGGGTCTAGACGGCCGTGTGAACGCAGCCTAAGAATGAGCATGAATGAGAAAGCTCTAAAATTCCGTAATTCTTTCTATGATGGGTACATAGCTCCCCCTGCTGGTCACTGCACATTTTGTTTTAATTGACTTAGATTGTGATATCCTCATTTAAAGGAGTAGTCCAGTGGTGAAAAACGTATCCTCTATCCTAAGGATAGGGGATAAGTTTCAGATCGCAGGGGGTCCGACTGCTGGGGCTCCCCGCGATCTCCTGTACGGGGACCCGACAGTCCGCGGGAAGGGGGCGTGTTGACCACCGTACAAAGCGGCAGCTGACACGCCCCCTCAATACAACTCTATGGCAGAGCCGGAGCGCTGCCTTTGGCAATCTTAGACTCTGCCATAGAGTTGTATTGAGGGGGCGTGTCAGCTGCCGCTTCGTGCGGTGGTCAACACGCGCTATCTAGCCAGCGAGCCGGGGCCCTATACAGGAGATCGCGGGGTGTCCCAGCGGTCAGACCCCCCGCGATCTAAAACGTATCCCCTATCCTTAGGATAGGGGATACGTTTTTCACCACTGAACTACTAATTTAACCCCTTAAGGACCGGGGTTTTTTCCGTTTTTGCATTTTCGTTTTTTGCTCCTTGCCTTTAAAAAATCATAACTCTTTCAATTTTGCACCTAAAAATCCATATGATGGCTTATTTTTTGCGCCACCAATTCTACTTTGTAATGACGTCAGTCATTTTGCCCAAAAATCTACGGTGAAACGGGAAAAAAAATCATTGTGCGACAAAATGGAAAAAAAAATGCTGTTTTGTAACTTTTGGGGGCTTCCGTTTCTACGTAGTACATTTTACGGTAAAAATGACACCTGATATTTATTCTGTAGGTCCATACGATTAAAATGATCCCCTACTTATATAGGTTTGATTTTGTCGGACTTCTGAAAAAAATCATAACTACATGCAGGAAAATTAATACGTTTAAAATTGTCATCTTCTGACCCCTATAACTTTTTTATTTTTACGTGTATGGGGCGGTATGAGGGCTCATTTTTTGCGCCGTGATCCGAAGTTTTTAACGGTACCATTTTTACATTGATAGGACTTATTGATCGCTTTTTATTCATTTTTAAATTATATAAAAAGTAAGCAAAAATGCACTATTTTGGACTTTGGAATTTTTTTGCGTGCACGCCATTGACCGAGCGGTTTAATTAATGATATATTTTTATAATTCGGACATTTCCGCACGCGGTGATACCATATATGTTTATTTTTATTTTTATTTACACTGCGTTTTTTTTTTTATTGGAAAAGGGGGGTGATTCAAACTTTTAATAGGGGAGGAGTTAAATGATCTTTATTCACTTTTTTTTTCACTTTTTTTTTGCAGTGTTATAGCTCCCATAGGGACCTATAACACTGCACACACTGATCTCTTATACTGATCATTGTTATCCCATAGGGACCTATAACACTGCACACACTGATCTCTTATACTGATCATTATTATCCCATAGGGACCTATAACACTGCACACACTGATCTCTTATACTGATCATTGTTATCCCATAGGGACCTATAACACTGCACACACTGATCTCTTATACTGATCATTGTTATCCCATAGGGACCTATAACACTGCACACACTGATCTCTTATACTGATCATTGTTATCCCATAGGGACCTATAACACTGCACACACTGATCTCTTATACTGATCATTGTTATCCCATAGGGACCTATAACACTGCACACACTGATCTTCTATGCTGATCACTGGTTTCTCATAAGAAACCAGTGATCAACGATTCTGCCGCATGACTGCTCAGGCCTGGATCTCAGGCACTGAGCAGTCATTCGGCGATCGGACAGCGAGGAGGCAGGAAGGGGCCCTCCCGCTGTCCTGTAAGCTGTTCGGGATGCCGCGATTAGCTATTCCGAACAGCCCGACTGAGCTAGCCGGGAACTTTCACTTTCACTTTTAGCCGCACGCTATTAGAGGCGGGTCCCGGCTTCACTATGACGCCGGGCCCACCGTGATATGACGCGGGGTTACTGTGTAACCCCGCGTTATATCAGAAGAGCAGGACCAAGGACGTACCGGTACGTCCTTGGTCCTTAAGGGGTTAACCCCTAGAGGACGCAGGACATAAATGTACGCCTTCGCTGCCTGGTACTTAAAGGGGTACTCCGGTGAAAACCTTTTTTCTTTTAAATGAACTGGTGGTAGAAAGTTAAACATATTTGTAAATTACTTCTATTAAAAAATCTTAATCCTTCCTGTACTTATTAGCTGCTGAATACTACAGAGGAAATTCTTTTCTTTTTGGAATGCTCTCTGATGACATCACAAACACAGTTCTCTCTGCTGACGTTATTATAATAATAACGCTTTATTTATTGTTGTCCTTAGTGGGATTTGAACCCAAGTCCCCAGCACTGCAAGGCAGCAGTGCTAACCACTGAGCCACCATGCTGCCCTTAGCATACATCTGCTATGCACGGTTGCTAAAATGGACAGAGATGTCAGCAGAGAGCACTGTGCTCGTGATGTCATCAGTGTTCCAAAAAGAAAGGAATTTCCTCTGTAGCATTCAGCAGCTAATAAGTACTGGAAGGATTAAGATTTTTTAATAGAAGTAATTTACAAAAATATGTTTAACTTTCTGCAACCAGTTGATTTTGAAAGAAAAATGGTTTTCACCGGAGTACCCCTTTAAAGGAGATCTCCAGCGAAAAATAACTTATCCCCTATCCATAGTATATGGGATAAATACCTGATCGCGGGGATTCCGACTACTGGGGCCCCAAGCGATCACCAGGACGGGACCCGGCACTCAGTGATGACCATGCGCTGCAGCTGGCACGCACTCCATTCATTCCTATGAGACCACCAAAAAGACCTGAGTCCAGCTCTTGGGTCTTTTCGGTGCTCCCATAGAAATGAATAGAGCACTTGCCATCTACCGGTAGACGACACCGCTCCTCACTGAGAGCGCTGGGGTCTGTCCCGGGACTTATCCCCTATCCTTTGGATAGCATGTAAGTTATTTATGACCGGACTACGCCATTAACCCACTAGGGGGTAGTCTTACGTTTTGTTTTAATCCTATTGACCCACAGTGCTCTGTGTAAAACTAAAACCCCTTAAAGGGGTACTCCGTGGAAAACATATATATTTTTTTTAAATCAACTGGTGCCAGGAAGTTAAACAGATTTGTAAATTACTTCTATTAAAAAATCTTTATCCTTCCAGTACTTTTTAGCAGCAGTATGCTACAGAGCAAATTCTTTTCTTTTTGAATTTCTTTTTTGTCCTGTCCATAGTGCTCTCTGCTGACACCTGATGCCTGTATCAGGAACTGTCCAGAGCAGGAGAAAATCCCCATTAGAATCCTAGGCTGCTCTGAACAGTTCCTGATACGGACAGAGGTGTCAGCAGAGAGCACTGTGGACAAGACAAAAAAAGAAATTCAAAAAGAAAAGAATTTCCTCTGTAGCATAAAGCTGCTAAAAAGTACTGGAAGGATAAAGATTTTTTTTAATAGAAGTAATTTACAAATCTGTTTAACTTTCTGGCACCAGTTCATAAAAAAAAAAAAAAAAAAAAAAAAAGTGTTTTCCACCGGAGTACCCCTTTGAAGTTGCAAAATTGCAGTTTTCTTTTCATTTCCGGCCTCAAATAATATTTTTTCGGTGTTGTGACGTACATTTTATGGTAAAATTTAAAATATATTCACAAAGTACAAATGGTCGTGCAAAAAAACGAGCCCCCCATATCGGTCTGTGGATGAAGAGAAAAAAGGTAACATATCGTATTCCCTATCACTGTAGACACAGTGTGTAATGATGTACAGACCCTAAACCAGTGTTTGCCAACCAGGGCGCCTCCAGCTGTTGTAAAACTACAACTCCCAGCATGCCCGCACAGCCAAAGGCTGTGCGGGCATGCTGGGAGTTGCAGTTTTGCAACAGCTGGAGGCCCCCTGGTTGGAAAACACTGCCCTAAACATCCGAGTTAGCCTAGGTTAGTGATCTCATCACCCCTGTAGCTCTCCAACTTTTTGGTAACAAATGCTCCTGCAGTACCTATAACCTACCACAAGGTGTCCTACTGTACAAACAATGAACTTACATGAACTTGACTACTTTAGAATTCCCAATTCGAAATGTTGTCCCTTAAAGGGGTACTCCGGTGGAAAACATTTTTTATTTTATTTTTTTTAAATCAACTGGTGCCAAAAAGTTAAACAGATTTGTAAATTACTTCTATTAAAAAATATTAGTTCTTATTAGCAGCTGTACAGAGGAAATTCTTTTCTTTTTGAATTCCTCTTTTGTCTTGTCCACAGTGTTCTCTGCTGACACCTGTTGCCCGTATCAGGAACTGTCCAGAGCAGGAGAAAATCCCCCATAGCAAACCTATGCTGCTCTGGACAGTTCCTGACACGGACAGAGGTGTCAGCAGAGAGCACTGTGGACAAGACAAAAAAGAAATTCAAAAAGAAAAGAATTTCCTCTGTAGTATACAGCTGCTAAGAAGTACTGGAAGGATTAAGATTTTTAAATAGAAGTAATCTACAAATCTGTTTAACTTTCTGGCACCAGTTCATTTAAAAAAAAAAAAGTTGTTTTCCACCTGAGTACCGCTTTAATCCACAGAATAGGGGATGTCATTTTCTGAGGCTACATTCACACTACAAAATCTTCCGTCCGAAGATATTCCGGGAGAAGGTTCTGTCAGCTGCAGGCTTCGCCAAAATCCATCAGTGCTAAAACACATTCATTCTTTTGCTGTCCGGGTATGCTGGGAGTTGTAGTTTTCCTACAGCTGGAGGCACCCTGGTTATGAAACATAGTTCTAGGGCAGGGGTCCTCAAACTACGGCCCGCCGGGTGTTTTTGCCTTAGGACATCCCTGTGTTCCGAAAGATGCTTTCGGAACACAAGGATGCCTCTGTGAAGTCCCTGCGGCCCGCGTTTACTTAAAAAACGCGGGGACCGCCGGGAGCAGGCGCACGCAGCGACGTCACTGACGTCCCATGCGTGCGCCCATGGAAACCGAGCGCGGAGCAGCGGAGAAGAAGAAGCAAGGACGCGCACGCTGGTAGTAGGTAAGTGTTTACCGGCGGCGCGTCCCTTCGGTGTTCTGACCACCGACCCTCCGGTCCTGCTATGGCCGTAGCGGTAGTCGGAACACTGAAATGGGGCAGTACACAGGCATACAGTATCCAATTTGGGGGACTATACTGCCAGCCTAATGTGGGGGAACATACTGCACCTAATGTGGGGGAACATACTGCCAGCCTAATGTGGGGGAACATACTGCACCTAATGTGGGGGAACATACTGCACCTAATGTGGGGGAACATACTGCCAGCCTAATGTGGGGGACTATACTGCCAACGTAATTTGGGGGACTATACTGCCAGCCTAATGTGGGGGACTATATTGCACCTAATGTGAGGGAACTATACTGCCAGCCTAATGTGGGGGACTATATTTCACCTAATGTGGGGGAACTATACTGCCAGCCTAATGTGGGGGACTATATTGCACCTAATGTGGGGTAACTATACTGCCAACGTAATTTGGGGGACTATACTGCCAGCCTAATGTGGGGGACTATACTGCACCTAATGTGGGGGAACTATATTGCACCTAATGTGGGGGAACACACTGCCAACGTAATGTGGGGGACTATATTGCACCTAATGTGGGGGAACTATACTGCCAGCCTAATGTGGGGGACTATATTGCACCTAATGTGGGGGAACTACAACCTAATGTGGGTGAACTATACAGCACCTAATGTGGGGGGGAACTACTACCTAATGTGGGAGAAACACAAAAACAAATATAGGAGAGCGGACAGGATCGATATTTATATGCAGCCACTTTTCAACTTTCCAAGCGCAATTTTACTTACTTCGGTGAGAGGGGTTTTTTCGTCCTTAAACCCCCCTCAATCCGGCTAGCCTTCGAACAAGTTTGTTTCCACCACGCTGTCCAGATGTATGGCACACCGTCAATCGATCACTTCTTTTTCGGATCCGTCCGAAATTTTTCTTTAAAATCACTGCAATGCACTTAACTTAATTCAAAATTTCTGGGGGCTCTGCTGCCAGGAAATGGTTGTATTTAAGGGGGTGTCCTCCGCCGGGTCTGGGGAGGGCAGCTCACACACACCGGGATCCCCAGTAATCAGGCCGCTCAGGCGCGGTGTCCCCGGTATATATAGAGAGGCAGGGCTCCGGCAGCTGACAAGTGTATATCCCGTGAGGAGGAGCTTGTCAGCTGCCGGAGCCCTGCCTCTCTATATATACCGGGGACACCGCGCCTGAGCGGCCTGATTACTGGGGATCCCGGTGTGTGTGAGCTGCCCTCCCCAGACCCGGCGGAGGACACCCCCTTAAATACAACCATTTCCTGGCAGCAGAGCCCCCAGAGATTTGCGAAATTTTGAATTAAGTTAAGTGCATTGCAGTGATTTTAAAGAAAAATTTCGGACATATCCGAAAAAGAAGTGATCGATTGACGGTGTGCCATACATCTGGACAGCGTGGTGGAAACAAACTTGTTCGAAGGCTAGCTGGATTGAGGGGGGTTTAAGGACGAAAAAAACCCTCTCGCCGAAGTAAGTAAAATTGCGCTTGGAAAGTTGAAAAGTGGCTGCATATAAATATCGATCCTGTCCGCTCTCCTATATTTGTTTTTGTGTTTCTTCATTATATTATTCGGAGTGACGAGTCACTTGCCGAAGAGGATTGATGCGGAGAAAGGACTGATATAAGAGATCACTGGTTGTATCTACGGGCTTTTTAAAGTGTGTGAGTGGTTCTAGTAACCACTCACCAAGTGTAAGTGTGAATTGTACTGCACCTAATGTGGGGGAATTGTACTGCACCTAATGTGGGGGAATTGTACTGCACCTAATGTGGAGGAATTGTACTGCACCTAATGTGGGGGAATTGTACTGCACCTAATGTGGGGGAATTGTACTGCACCTAATGTGGGGGAATTGTACTGCACCTAATGTGGGGGAATTGTACTGCACCTAATGTGGAGGAATTGTACTGCACCTAATGTGGGGGAATTGTACTGCACCTAATGTGGGGGAACTGTATTGCCAACACTAATGTGGGGGAACTACAACCTAATGTGGGGGATCTATACTGCCAACCTAATGTGGGGGGAACTGTGCGGTGTACTTAAAGTGGTAGTCCACTAATAAGATATATAAGTGTGCATAGGAATTTATTCATGTTTTGTTATCTATAGTCCGGCCCTCCAACGGTCTGAGGGACCGTGAACTGGCCCCCCGTTTAAAAAGTTTGAGGACCCCTGTTCTAGGGCATACATCAGCTGATAAGTACTGGATGGCTTGACATTTTTAAATTAAAGTAATTTACAAATCTGTATAATTTTCTGACACTAGTTGATCCCAATTTTTCCCCCCCTTTTGAGTACTCCTTTATGATATATGCTTGCTGTCAGTGAATGGAATCATCTGTACAGAAGAAGAAGAATGCTGCTGACGCAATGTAACAAGCCCTGAATCTGTGGTATCAGAGCTGGCTCTCATGTTCTTAATGGAAGGTTTTCTCATTTCCAAGCGGAGTCTGGCAGAAAATTTTATTGCAGCAGAGTCCCATTGTTTTCAAAAGGATTCTTCTGCACCGTGCACATGTCAGAATTTCCATGGCAGAAACATCTGCCGCAGAATTCTTTCTGTGGAATCCGCACGGAATTGCATGGCATTACTAGCACCAGCATGTTCTGCCAGTGCCCCCAGGTCTGCGCAATGACTGCCGGAAATATTTCGGCCGGACATACCGCAAAAAAATAGCATAAGATTGGAGCCGGCTCTCATGTTCTCAATGTAAGTGTTCTAGTCACTGACAGCAAGCAAACTAATGCAAAAAAAAAGTAAATCGATTAATGTTTCATTTTATGAAAAATGTTATAATTTTTTTTATCTTAAAAGGTTGCACAGAAGAACACCGCACCTGTTCTATAGTTAGGCCGGGTTCACACTACGGAATTTCCACCTGCAATTCCGTTTTGAATTTGCAGGCAGAAATTCCGCTTACTAAAATGTATGGTGTAGTGAATGGTTTTTCCGTTCACAAATTCACACTTTGAAATTTGTGAAGCGGAATTTGTGAACGGAAAATCCGCTTGGAAATTTCTGCCTGAAGAATGGCATTGTTCATTCTTCAGGCAGAAATACTCGCGGAACACATTGCAGTCTATTGGAGACTGCAGTGTCCGCGCGGGTCCTGGCGCCGGCTGGCCGCACTCGGAATCTCCAGGTGGAAATTTTGAATTGATAAGACGCTAAGGCTAGGTTCACACTACGGAATCTCCGGGCATAAGGTTTCCTGCCCGGAGATTCCAAGTGCATCCAGCACCGACTGATTCAGACGGCGCCAGGACCGCGTGGACATTGCAGTCTCCAATAGACTACAATGTGTTCCCCGAGTATTTCCATCTGAAGATTGAGCAACGCCATTCTTCAGACGGAAATTTTAAAGCGGATTTTCCGTTCAGAAATTCTGCTTCCAAAATTCTGGAGTGTGAATTGGTGAACGGAAACCCATTCACTACACAGTACATTTTAGTAAGTGGAATTTCCGCCTGCAATTTTCAAAGTGGAATTGTAGGCAGAAATCCCGTAGTCTGAACCTAGCCTAAGATTTGTCGGGGTTAGGTTAGGTTCACACTATGGAATTTCCCCCTGCAATTCCTCTTTGAAAATTGCAGGCAGAAATTCCGCTTACTAAAATGTATAGTGTAGTGAATGGGTTTCCGTTCACAGATTCACACTCCGGAATATGTGAACGGAAACTCCGCTTGGAAATTTCCGCCTTAAGAATGGCGTTGCTCATTCTTCAGATGGAAATACTCGGGGAACACATTGGCCCTTATTTAGTGTGTTGTGTAGGTTTCTTTGTGGGTTTTAATTCCCTACAATTTATTTTCCACGGTATTTACTAAGGTTTCCCTACATTTTCCACTTTCCCTACACTTTGCTTTTTTTACACATGTTCTAATCTGTCAGGTTTTCCTCAGATCCAATCCACCACATTTTCTGCGGAAACCTTAGTAAATATGTTGGGTTTTTGTGAAAATGTCGGGAACACGTCCCTTTTCTGATACCACGCCCCCTTTCCCGGCGGTCACGCCCCCTTTTTCGGGTTTTCTTAGCAAAATGGAGTGTTAGTCGGGTTTTTTTAAATTCTGGCGCAAATTCTGGCGCAGACAGAATTTCTGGCGCAATGCCACAGAATCTGGCGCACAACCCGACAAAACAACCCGTCGGGTTTGCAATAGTAAATGAGGACCATTGCAGTCTATTGGAGACTGCAGTGTCCGCACGGTCCTAGTGCCGACTGAGGCTGGGTCCACACTACGTTTTGTCCCATACGGGAGCGCATACGGCAGGAGGGAGCTAAAACCTCGCGCTCCCGTATGTGACCGTATGCGCTCCCGTATGTCATTCACTTCAATGAGCCGACCGGAGTGAAACGTTCGGTCCGGTCGGCTCATTTTTGCGCCGTATGCGCTTTTACAACCGGACCTAAAACTGTGGTCAACCACGGTTTTAGGTCCGGTTGTAAAAGCGCATACGGCGCAAAAATGAGCCGACCGGACCGAACGTTTCACTCCGGTCGGCTCATTGAAGTGAATGGCATACGGGAGCGCATACGGTCACATACGGGAGCGCGAGCTTTTAGCTCCCTCCTGCCGTATGCGCTCCCGTATGGGACAAAACGTAGTGTGGACCCAGCCTGATTCAGTCGGTGCTGGCCGCATTTGGAATCTCCAGGCGGAAACTTTCTGCCTGGAGATTTCGCAGTGTGAACCTAGCCTTATGATTACACAGGGTTATTTGTCAGGTTCTCACCATGCGACATTCTCAAGCAAAACAAAGGCACACACAGAAGAAAAACACTCCATAAAAAATATACTGCATGTTCTTCCACACAACAAACCATAAATGCACTGTTCTTCCTGGTAGAATAGAATAAAGGTCATCCATACTTCTCCTCACTGTACACTATTCTTACATAACACTGACATTTCCAGGCTATCCTGCAGGGCCATAGAAGCCGCTTAACAGGGGTGGAACTATAGGGGGGCCGGGGCTTTGGTCGTACCTGAGCCCTGGACCTGAGGGGCCCAAAGTGCCCCTGTCCATGAGGAGACCTGTGCTACCAGTGTAAGGTTAGGTTCACACTACGGAATTTCCGCCTGCAATTCCGCTTTGACATTGCAGACAGTATATAGTATAGTGAATGGGTTTCCAATCACAAATTCACACTTCGGAATTTGTGAACGGTAAATCTGCTTAAAAATTTCTGCCTGAAGAATGGCGTTGCTCATTCTTCAGGCAGAAATACTCCCGAAACACATCGCAGTCTATTGGAGACTGCAGTGTCTGCGCGGTCCTAGCGCCGACTGATTCAGTTGGCGCTGGCCTCACTCGGAATCTCCACACGGAAATTTTCTGCCCAAAGATTCCGCAGTGTGAACCTAGCCTAAGGGTCTATTTACACAGTGGAATTTCCACCAGCGGAATTCCGCCTCAAATGAAAGCCCAATGGGATTCCGCACTCCCATTGACACTTCCGAATTTCCGCT
The DNA here is from genome assembly GCF_029499605.1 of Hyla sarda. Classification (NCBI taxonomy): domain Eukaryota; kingdom Metazoa; phylum Chordata; class Amphibia; order Anura; family Hylidae; genus Hyla; species Hyla sarda. The sequence continues at coordinate 121,220,092 of NC_079198.1, read as the reverse complement.
TGCGGAATTCCGCAAGCGGAAATTCCGAAGTGTCAATGGGTGTGCGGAATCCCATAGAAGTGTATCGGGCTTTCATTTAAGACCCTTAGGTGACCAATAGATTCAGAATTGGGGCCCTGGAGCTTCAAATTCCACCTCACTTTTTATTAGATAGCACATTGTTTTGTTAGGCCTCATTCACACTACGGAATCTCCATGCGGATCTCATCTGGAGCAGGGCAACGTCAAAACAAGCCGACGCTAGGATCACTCGGAAAGTAGGTGGCAATGCATTTTAGAGGGGATTCCGCCGAAAGAATAAAGGGCGAGATTTATCAAAACCTGTGCAGAGGAAAAGTTGACCAGTTGCCCATAGCAACCAATCAGATCGCTTCTTTCATTTTTGAAAAGGCCTTTGAAAAATGATAGAAGTGATCTGATTGGTTGCTATGGGCAACTGGTCAACTTTTCCTCTGCTCAGGTTTTAATAAATCTCCCCCAATGGGAGGCTGCTGCACCATATTTTCCAAGCGGAATTCAAATTCGTAGTGTGAATGGGCCCTTAGTTTTGTGGTTTTTGGTATTGTGCATGCTTTCAGTAACGGTAGGTTTACATCTATACCACACATGGATGTACCAAAAAAGACCAATTTGGCTCAATGTCTTTGTGGTATACACTTTTGTCTGTGTTATACACTTGTATCCGTTTGTGTATGTTTGCGGACATTTTAAACATATCCTTTTTTTTTTTTTTTTTTCGTGGCGTATTAGAGTGGTATAAATGTGAACAAGCCCTAACAGAGAACAGCATAAAGGAGTGTATAGGGCAGTGTTTCCCAACCAGGGTGCCTCCAGCTGTTGCAAAACTGCAACTCTCAGCTATCCGGGCATGCTGGGAGTTGTAGTTTTGCAACAGCTGCAGACACACTGTTTGGAAAACACTGGTATAGGGATACCTTACCTCAGAGAACAGGTTGAATTTTAACCTGTTTGGTCTTTTGTTTGGTCAGAGATAAGCGGCACCACTTGTGCACGAGTCACTTATCTCAATCCCTTCTATTTATATAGCAAGTAAGCTGTAATTGCAATGGCAACTGAATGAAACCCTCTAAGAGAATCCAAACCAAAATGAACAACAAAATCCAAGTGGATTTCATTGAGGGTATCTGGTGCACAGAAATGTTCAGTAATCCATGCATGAGGTGTTTATCCCATAAGGGTACGTTCACATGAGCAGACCCACAGCGTATTTTACGCTGCGGTTCCGCTGCTGAAGGACCGCTGTATGGTGGCTTTACATGTGCCTGCTCGGAGTGGCAATACGCCGCTACGAGCAGACACACTGCGACGTGCGAGTCACCACGCGCGTGCGCAGTATACTCGAACATTACAGCTGCTCTCTGCCTAGCTCATGGAGCAGGGGGAGCGGCCGTGATGCGTGCGAGTACACCGTGCATGCGCGGTGACTCGTACATCGCTTCAGTGTATCTGCTCGTAGCGGCGTATTGCCACTTCGAGCAGGCACATGTAAAGTCACCATGCAGCGGTCCTTCAGCGCCGGATCTGCAGCGTAAAATACGCTGTGGGTCCGCCTGTGTGAACGCACCCTAAAGGAGTGTTTTCCAATCAGGGAGCCTCCAGCAGTTGCAAAACAAGTTTGCTCATTCTTTAGGCGGAATCGGCACCGAGTTATGGTCTGTGGAATGGTAATGTCGGGGTGCTCGGAAGCTCTTTATGGAATTTTTCCATCTGGAGTTTCCTTAGTGTGAACCTAGCCTAAGACTACATTTTTGGAGGCGTCTTTGGATTTCTCCTGACATTTGCCAAACCCAGACCACAAGATAGAGAAGTGTGATCCGTGGCTCCAGAGAACATATTTTAAGCAGTGACCTCTTACACTGGAGCAGTGTTTCCCAACCAGGGTGCCTCAAGCTGTTGCAAAACTACAACTCCCAGCATGCCCAGACAGCCAAAGGCTTGCTTTTTATGTCTCTGTGTCAGCAATGGGGTCCTCCTGGGTCTCCTCCATAGTGGGGTCCTCCTGGGTCTCCTCCATAGTGGGGTCCTCCTGGGTCTCCTCCATAGCGTTTCATTTCATTTAAATGTTGACGGATAGTTCGCTCGGACACTGATGCTCCCTGAGCCTGCAGGACAGCTTGAATATCTTTGGAACTTGTTTGGGGCTGCTTATCCACCATCCGGACTATCCTGTGTTGACACCTTTCATTCATTTTTCTCTTCTGTCCTCGCCCAGGGAGATTAGCTACAGTGCCATGGGTTGCAAATTTCTTGATAATGTTGCGCACTGTGGACAAAGGCAAATCTAGATCTCTGGAGATGGACTTGTAGCCTTGAGATTGTTGATATTTTTCCACAATTTTGGTTCTCAAGTCCTCAGACAGTTCTCTTCTCCTCTTTCTGTTGTCCATGATTAGTGTGGCACACACAGACACACAATGCAAAGACTAAGTGAACTTCTCTCCTTTTTATCTGCTTTCAGATGAGTCTGAGGTACAGTCAAGTGAAGACCTGAGAGTTGTCTGGTGTTCCTGAGGGAGACCAAGGCCTAGTCACTTTCCGTGGAACCCCCTACACGTTTTTGCCTGCGGTCGGGAAACCGCATACGGCCGAAAATGCAGCCGACCGGAGGCTGCGGTTCACTCCGGTCGGCTCATAGACATGCATTAAATACGGTTCCCCTATACGACTGAGTGCGGGCGCCGCTATTAAGCCCGCCCCCCCCCCCCCTCCTCCCATCCGTATACGGGAACCGTAGTTCAAATCGTAGTGTGAACCCAGCCTTAGTATTGTTTCTGCAAATTCAGCCAAAGGGTGACAAATTCTTTTAAGCGTCATATAGTACAGCTTGGAGGTGGCTTACTGGCATAAAATTGGCACCTCTAAAATCCCTGCACAAGGTGTTCTCCCTGTGCCCCGTACTGTGTATGCTCCCGGAGAGCTAACCATTAACTCAGGCTCATGTCTCCACTTCACTGCACAACGATCAATCTACCTGAAACACTGAAAACGAATCCTGCCTATTGTGTGAGGCCGAGGGCAGAACTGAGAGGTGCTGCAGCAGCCTGGTGAACCGTGTCCTTACCATGCTGAGAAGCGCTGGCATATTGCTAAGACTGGTGCATTCTATGCAGGAAATGGCAACACAACACCACTCATACTGTAAAGAATAAATTATGATGGTAACCGTCTACAGCAGTGTTTACCAACCAGGGTGCCCCCAGCTGTTTCTAAACTGCAGCTGTCGGCTGTCCGGGCATGCTGGGAGCTGTAGTTTTGCAACAGCTGGAGGAACACTGGTTGGAAAACACTGGTCTACTGGCAGGCTTTAGCTATTGTAACATTATTATTATTTTTTTTAACAATAATAGAAAAGCATGTTAATATGTGGTGTCCCAGCACCAAAGGCAGACCTGCAGCAAAGGTATTGTGCCTATTGAGGGACTTATGGCTGTGTTTATTATGTCCCAGAACATATGTATGTTGTCTGTGTGGTTGTAGCTTTGGGAGAGGAGCAGTGCACCCCATGTGACCCTGCCTGCCAATAGGAACCCTTAAATTCTTGTCCATATGGTATAGTGGGGGGGAGTTCCAAGTACCTCAGATCGAGTATAGGCTAACGGTGCCCTGGCGTCACTAAATGATAAAGGTATTTCCCTACACCAACCGTGGTACCACAAACATGGGTATCATTATAATTGTATTGGCCTACAGCGGTGGTCTTCAACCTGCGGACCTCCAGATGTTTCAAAACTACAACTCCCAGCATGCCCGGACAGCCGATGGCTGTCCAGGCATGCTGGGAGTTGTAGTTTTGCAACATCTGGAGGTCCGCAGGTTGAAGACCACTGGCCTACAGAATAAAGAGAACTTCTCAGTTTTACTGTATATATAGTGGCATTGAGGCAGGTTTGAGGGAAACAGGGAAGGAAACATAATAGTCTGGGTTCTCCCCAGAAGACAGCAAGGTGGCTGTGGGGGGAAGCAGGGGTCCTTGCGAGGAGCACACAGCCAGGCACGGTGAGTGACCCAACAATATATATTGTTGCACTGTACATTTTAGGGTTAAATGAAAGGTGTCATTAAAAAGTACAGTGACCCCCCCCCCCCCCGACCTACGCTGGCCCCGACATACGATCATTTCAACATACGATGGCTTCTCAGAGGCAGCATCAACATGCGATGCTTTTGTATGTCGGGGCCATCGCATAGACGGTTATCCGGCAGCGCAGACTGCTTCAGCTGCCACCGGATAGCCATTTACGGTGCCCCGTGTGGTCCGCTGACGATCACTTACCTGTCCTCGGGGCTCCGGCGCGTCCTCTTCGGGATCCCCTGCATCGTCGGCGTGCTCCATCGTCGTCATCACATCGCTCCAATAGGAGCTGCGTGGGTAGCGATGTGATGGCGGCGACGGAGAGCGAGGATGCCGGGGAAGCAGAGGCCTTGCCAGAGCGGCGGAGACACCCCGGGGATGCGGCGACAGCGATGGAGGGCGACATCCAGGGCAGTGGTGACGGTCCGGAGCGGCGGGGACACGTGAGTATAACCTCCAATACCAGTGGTCTTCAACCTGCGGACCTCCAGATGTTGCAAAACTACAACTCCCAGCATGCCCGGACAGCCGTTGGCTGTCCGGGCATGCTGGGTGTTGTAGTTTTGCAACATCTGGAGGTCCGCAGGTTGTAGACCACTGTCCTAAACTTTACAGTGCACCAATCCCTCAACATACGATGGTTTAAAAAAACGATGGTCCATTTGGAACGGATTACCATCGTATGTTGAGGGACGACTGTACAATTGGTCATGCAAAAAAAATAAACAAGCCCTTATGTGGGTCTGTGGATGGAATAACACGAGTTATGGCTCTCGAAAGGTGAGGAGAAAAGGGGCGAAGACCTTCTGAGGATCGAATTTTTTATGTCCTGGTAGAGGAAACCATAGTATTCATATAGGGTGTATTTTCTTTTTCTATACGTCAATGGTTTCTATATGTCAACACTATGTTTGAGTAAACCTAATAGTGGAATCCTGGGTGATAAACAATACAGAGGACAGATACAAAGTGCAGAGAGAAGCGACGGCCCATAGAAGCGGATGCATTGTTTATGTCGCTTCTCTGCAGGTTTTTAATAGCCGGAGGGTGTGCAGCTCCTCAGCCAATCACATCCCAACAAACAGCGAAGCAGATCAGGGTTCACACTTGTTTATCGCACTGCAGGGTCGTGGACGTGACCATAATATACAACTGGTTTTTCAGCAGTTGGGTTGTAACTTAGGTAAAAGTCCCCCGGGCAGCTTAATAGAGAAGCGAGAAAACATTGTGTTAAAAAAACACAAATTCCCAGATATGTGACCTATGACAGTGCTGCAAACAACACATGGATGCGTCATCAATAACATGTTTATCAGGCGACTAGAGAGCTGGGTCATTCACATATAGGAGAAGGCAGGGTTAGGCAAAAATTTCTACTTGAAAATTTCGAAATTCGAACTTTCCTGCTGTCTGCAGAATGTCCGCCCAGACGTTCCGCCGTGTGAACATAGCCTAAGCCGGTTAGGACCCTATTACACGATGCAATTAAAAGGAGATATCCAGTGCTGAAAAATGTTTCAGATCGCGGGGGTCCGATGGTTGGGGCCCCCCGTGATCTCCTGTATGGGGCCCCGGCAGCCTGCGGGAAAGGGTCGTGTTGACCACCGCACAAAGCTGCGGCTGACACGCCCCCTCAATACAGCGCTATGGCAGAGCCGGAGCGCTGCCTTCGGCAATCTCCGGCTCTGCCACAGAATTGTATTGAGGGGGCGTGTCAGCCGCGCGGTGGTCGGCACCCGCTATCTGGCCAGCGAGCCGCAGCCCCCGTACAGGAGATCGCGGGGGGCTCCAGCGGTCGGACCCCCCGAGATCTGAAACTTATCCCCTATCCTTAAGATAGGGGATAAGTTTTTCAGTACTGGACTACTCCTTTAATGGCCGAATTCGTCCGCCTGGCGCTCAAGCCATGTAAGGGCCCCTCTAAACAAGTGCCAAACTATGAGATTCGCTTACTTACTATAGAGCCTAAGTCTTCAAACTTTGGACCTCCAGCTTTTGCAATACTACAACTCCCAGCATGCCCGGACAGCCAACTGTTGTCCAAGCATGCTGGGCGTTGTAGTTTTGCAACAGCTGGAGGCACCCTGGTTGGGAAACACTGCTGTAACCCCATAGACTTCTATTAGTTAAATATTACAAATCCATTCAACTCACAGGGGTATAGCTAATTTATTTATTTTCTCTGCACTCATCTGATTGGTTGTGGTGGGTAACTATACCATTTCTCCATTGCACCAGTTTTGCTATGCTTTCCCCCTTGCTTATTTAAAGGAGTACTCTGATGGAAAACTTTTTTTTTTTTTATCAACTGGTGCCAGAAAGTTAAACAGATTTGTAAATGACTTCTATTAAAAAAATCTTAATCCTTCCAGTACTTATTAGCTGCTGAATACTATAGAGGAAATTATTTTCTTTTTGGAACACAGTGCTCTCTGCTGACATCTCTGTCCATTTTAAGAACTGTCCAGTGCAGGATAGGTTTGCTATGGGGATTTTCTCCTACTCTGGACAGTTCTTAAAGGAAAACTGTCAGCTTGCTCCCCCGCATTAACCAGTGGTACTATCTGGTAGTGCGGGGAACGCTGATCAGTTTGATGTTTACTGTGCTTGGATCCACAGCACCGATCGGCCGATATCTTCTGTTTTTGGTATATGCTAATTAGGTGCTAACTTGCACCGGCCAGGCTAACTGGCACTCTGACGTCAGCGTTTTTGTCCGCAGTGCCGCCCAGCTCATCAGTATTCCTCCCCTCCCTCCGCCTCTCCCTCTACTCCCCGCTTTGTAATGAAGAGAGAGGAATATTGATGAGCTGGGCGGCGCTGCGGCAAAAAACGCTGACATCAGAGTGCAAGTGTTAGGATTCGGCAGGCTGGATGTGGATCCTCTGTGTCAGAGAGGGATGGGCGTGGACCGTGTCGGTGGACCGGTTCTAAGTTGCTACTGGTATTCACCAGAGCCCGCCGCAAAGCGGGATGGTCTTGCAGCGGCGGTAGCAACCAGGTCATATCCACCGGCAACGGCTCAACCTCGCTGACTGCTGAGATAGGCGCGGTACAAGGGATAAGGCAAGAGCAAGGTCGGCCGTAGCAGAAGGTCAGGGCAGGCAGCAAGGATCATAGTCAGGGGCAACGGCAAGAGGTCAGGAACACAGAAATGGCAAACACAGTAATAGCTTTCTCAAGGCACAATGGCAACAAGATCCGGCAAGGAAGTGCAGGGGAAGTGAGGTAATATGGACAGGGAGGAGGTGGAAGCTAATTAGGCTGATTGGGCCAGGCACCAATCACTGGTGCACTGGCCCTTTAAATCTTAAAGAGCCTGCGCACGCACGCCCTAGGGAGCGGGGCCGCGCACGCCGGGACAGCACAAATGGGGAACGAGTCTGGTAAGCGGGCCGGAATGCGAATCGTGAGCGGGCGCGTCCCGCATCGCGGATCGCATCACGGCTAGGGACATTATCGCAGCGCTCCCGATCAGCGGGTCTGACCGGGGCGCTGCGAACAGGAGAACGCTGCGAGCGCTCCGGGGAGGAGCGGGAACCCGGAGCGCTCGGCGTAACAGCAAGTTAGCACCTAATTAGCATATAACGGAAATAGACGATTATGGCCGAACTGCGCGGCGGATCCGGGCACGGAAAGCATCAAACTGATCAGCGTCCCCCGCACCACCAGCCAGTACCGCTGGTTAGTGCGGGGGAAGCAAGCTGACAGTTTTCCTTTAAAATGGACAGAGGTGTCAGCAGAGAGCACTGTGCTCGTTATGTCAGCAGAGAGCTCTGTGTTCCAAACTGAAAAGAATTTCCTCTGTAGTATTCAGCAGCTAATAAGTACTGGAAGGGTTAAGATTTTTTAATAGAAGTAATTTACAAATCTGTTTAACTTTCTGGCACCAGTTGATTAAAAAAAAAAGTTTTCCACCGGAGTACCCCTTTAAGTCTCATTATTGGTTTTGTATCAGGCAAGCTTTGTGGGATTTAAGGAAATTGAAATAATATTTGAGCAAGACTCTGTTCACACTTATGTAGGACGCTCTGCAATGTCATCAAATGTAATGGCAAGAATAGGCGCCATCGCTATGAGAAGTACAGAGCTCTGATGGACACCATTAGAAGGTAATAGGGCACATCTGACACTGTAGAAATCTGTTGCACGATATCTGGCACAATGTTTTGGCTTCCACCATAAATATGAGTCTCATCATATCATCATAAGTCATAGAATCTGAATGCTACAAACTGGTGACTGCCGGTAGAGGCTTCGACTGCCACCTTTGCTCATATCACCCTATAATCCAATGGGTCCAGCACATACACTGTATGTAGGCTCTCTATGGTAGATTACAATTACTTATTCGGATACACGATAGGTAAAGAAGTGCACTGTGCAACTATTAGGCTAGGTTCACACTGTGGAATTTCTGGGCAGAATTTCCTCCGGAGATCGAGCCAGCGGCACTAGGACCGCACGGACTGCATTGCCGTCCCCATAGACAGCAATCCATTTCTGGTGGATCTTTTGGGAGATCTGTTTAGAAATGCATTGACATCTATGCAGTCCGTGCGATCCTAGTGCCGCCGACTCAATCTCTGGCAGAAATTTTGCCAGAGATTCCACAGTGTAAACCCAGCCATAGGGTCTATTCACATGGGGGAATTCCGCCTCAAATTAAACCCATAGACTTCTATGGGATTCCGCACTCCCATTCACACTTCTGAAATTACGCTTGCAGAATTCCGCTAGCGGAATTCTGCAAGCAGAATTTCATAAGAGTGAATGGGAGTGCAGAATCCCATAGAAGTCTATTGGCTTTAATTTGAGGCAGAATTCTGCAAGCGGAAATTCGGCCGTGTAAACAGACCCTTAGACTAGGTTCAGACTACGGAATCTCCAGGCAGAAAATTTCCGCCCGGAGATTCCGAGTGTGGCCAGCGCCGACTGAATCAGTCGGCGCTAGGACCATGCGGACACTCCAGTCTCCAATAGACTGCAATGTGTTCCGCGCGGATTTCCGCCTGAAGAAAGAGCACCGCCTTTCTTCAGGCGTAAATTTCTAAGCGGATTTTCTAAGCGGATTTTCTAAGCGGATTTTCCGCTTCACAAATTCCGAAGTGTGAATTTGTGAACGGAAACCCAATCACTACACTAGACATTTTAGCAAGCGGAATTTCTGACGGAAATTTTACGACTGAATTTCTGTCGGAAATTCCGTAGTCTGAACCTAGCCTTAGGCTGGGTTCACACTACGGAATTTCTGGGCAGAATTTCTGCTGGAGATCGAGCCGGCGGCACTAGGACCGAGCAGACTGCATTGCTGCCCCCATAGACTGCAATGCATTTCTGGGTGGATCTTTTGGGAGATCTGCTCAGAAATGCATTGCCATCTATGGGGACGGCAATGTAGACCGCACGGTCCTAGTGCCGCCGGCTCGATCTCCGGCAGAAATTCTGCCCAGAAATTCCACAGTGTGAATCTAGCCTAAGGGTACGTTCACACGCGCGGATTTTTTAGCGGGTTTTCCGCTGCGTATTTGAAAGTGGGCGGGCTTTTCTCGGCTGTCCGCACCCGATTTTCCGCGGCGGAATGTACACTGTGGAAAATCCGCCGCAAGCCCCATTGAAGTCAGTAGGGAATGTGGCGGATTTTCCGCAGCGGAAATTCCGCCGAGGAAAATCTGCTGCGGACAGCCGAGAAGAGCCCGCCCACTTTTAAATACTCAGCAGAAAATCCGCTAGAAAATCCGCGCGTGTGGACGTACCCTTAGGCTAGTTTCGCACTACGGAATCTCCGGGCAGAAAATTTCCGCCCGTAGATTCCAAGTGCGGCCAGCGCCGACTGAATCAGTTGGCGCTAGGACCGTGCAGACACTGCAGTCTCCAGTATTTCCGCCTGAAGAATGAGCAACGCCATTCTTCAGGCGGAAATTTCCAAGCGGATTTTCCGTTCACAAATTCCGCTTCACAAATTCCGAAGTGGGAATTTGTGAATGGAAACCCATTCACTACACTATTCATTTCTAGTAAGCGAAATTTCTGCCTGCAATTTCAAAGCGGAATTGCAGGCGCAAATTCCATAGTGTGAACCTAGCCTAAGGCTAGGTTCACACTACGGAATCTCTGGGCTGAATTTCTGCCGGAGATTTAGCCGGCGGCACTAAGACCGCACAGACTGCATTGCCGTCCCCATAGACGTCACTGCATTTCTGGGTGGGGCTTTTGGGAAATCTGCACCAGTACACTCTGCTCCATGCTGGGAGTTGTAGTACCTGCATTAAGAGACAGATCGCAGCGAGTATAACTTCTGACACCTGCTGCGATCTGTCTATTAATGCAGGTACTACAGCTCCCAGCATGGGCAGAGTGTACTCCATGTTGGGAGTAGTAGTACTTGTAGTTAAGGAAAGATCACTGCGGGTGTCACTCCTGACACCCGCTGTGATCCTCCGGTATAATGTACGGATGCAGCGGCCGGCGCTCTCCTATGGTCCCCTGCACGGCCGTATATATACACATTCTGATTTCTCACAGAGAGCTGTGATTGGCTGGAACCATGTGACCAATCACAGCTCTGCGGAAAATATGAATATGTGTATATATACCTCAGTGCAGGGGACCATAAAAGAGCGGCCGGGCCGCATCTATACATTATACAGGAGGATCGCAACGGGTGATCTGTCAGTAAGTACAGGTAACTACTACTCCCATCATGGAACAGTGTGTTCCATGCTGGGAGTAGTAGTACTACCTAAAAAATGTAAAAAAAAAAAAAGTGAAAAACACGCACACACTACATTTTTATTATTGTCGGCTACATTTTTAGCGCTTTACCCACTCACATAAATTGATCCCTGTTTAAAAATTTATAAACATTTCGTAATAAAAAAGATACATTTCGTTAGGTACAATTTTTTCCATCACTACTGTCTCTTTTTTATTAATTTTTTTTATGGTACCCTACGAAATTTTTATAAAAAAGATATCTCCCTAATTTTTTTGGATCGCTAAAGTCCAAAAAAGAATAAAAACCGCCTGCAAAAACGCTAAATTTAAAACAAACATGGCGTTTTTCTTGGCGATTTTGCTCTCCCATATACTTCTATGGGAGGAAAACGCCACGATTTCAGGGCAAAATACGCCAAACTAGGTTTTTGCAGGCGTTTTGAAAATCCAGCCTCTGAGACAGAAATTGCTGAAAAACGCCAAAAGGATTAAAAAAACGCCAAACTGAAAAACGCCAAGTGAATCTGGCATATTGCAGTTTACCATTGACTTGCACCTAACATCTGGACGCAGCGTTTTATCACTGAAAATTGGCGTTTTTGACAAAAAAAATCCTCAGTGGAGTTCCAGCCTAAAGACTCTTTTCTCATGGCCGCCCTGGTCCACATCACCGTCGTGTCTTCTCACCAGTCTGGAAACCTGACCTGTACCTGTTAGAATAACCCTACAGACTGTTGGTAGTGATGGGACGAGGTGACGTCGGTGCCCCTCCTCTCTGACATGCATTTTCTATATATAAACCCACATGTGAATAACATGCCGTGACCTATATAGACATTCCTCACTCTTCTAGGTGTGTCATATTCCTGCTCAGATCAACTTTCAAGGGAGAAAGACGAAAACAGCCAAAATAAGCAACACGCAGGTCACTATAGGTTACAAAATGGTATTAGACATATTATATAATAATGGCAGCATTTCCCATGAGCGATAATCTGGAATATGTGATCATTTTTACTTTATTGATGCTGGAGTGAAGAAATATACTTGGAGTATATAGGCAGAAACTACCAGCAATAGAATGGATGGAGACAGTCATGAGGAGGTCACATGGTGGGGAGAAACCGGAAGCCCCAGCAGAAGACCGGAGAATAAACATCATCATAATGAAAATAAGAATATACGAAGAGACAATAACATCACATGTGCAGATTATAATGTGACCTAGTTTAGGTTGAGCAGATGTGAGGATTATTTTAATATTTTTTAGAATTCCTCCTTTTTTTTAATCAGCTGAACAGACCCTGAATGGGCCGGAGCACAACTAACACCACCAGGTCCCAACAGATCCCATTTACTTGAATGGGATCCGTCAGGCGTCCAAAATTTTAGATGAGTTAAAAGTAAGTTAAAAATAGAACATGCAGTATTTTTGTCTCCAATGAACTCCTGTCCTTCCGATGGACTCAGCGGCGGAGCTCCCTTTAGCCTAGCATGGCGGCAACGTAAACAAGGCCTAAGGTTCGCAACACACAGCCACTGGCCATCACATGCAGAAATGGTTTCGCCCACATGTGGCAGCCACCGCGGTAAAACATGCCCTTAAAGGGGTACTCCACTGGCCAGCGTTTGGAAAATGTAGTTCCGAACCCTGTGTGTGCAATGCGGTAGTCGGCCACGCACCCTCATGACGTCATGCCACCTCAATGCAAGACTTGCATGGGGGGGGGGGGGCACAGCCGACTACCGCAGCGCACACACAGGGTTCGAAACTAAATGTTCTGAACGCTGGCCAGTGGAGTACCCCTTTAAGGGTATATTTACACATACTATATACGCTGCAGATTTTATGGTAGTAAATAAATAATAAAACCTACAGCATATATAGCATGTGTGAACATACCTTACAGACAGACACAGGGGAAGCTGTATAGGACCTCGGTGCAAGGATCTTACATACAGCATCCCAAATCTCTGCCTTCTGGACCCCTATAGCTGGTACTTTCCAGCACATTGGCTATTAATCCTCGCTTATTTTTACAGTTTGGGAGGTACACATATTTCCTGTACCTTGCACTCCATTGTGTCATCTTTCTTGGACCCGTTCTCTGGTATTACGCAGATAGAAGGTCCCCAACGTCACTTGCTCTATTGTTCTGTATTTCTGCCAGTGACACATTGTGACCCCTCTTCGGGCCATGCTGATCTATTCATGGTGTTATATACTTTCATGGGAGCTTTGCCATTGATCAATTGGCGCAACACATTGACCAACGTCCCTGGCAGAACCATGGGTGCGGGTTACACAAGACAATTTGATCCATGTTGTAACTTTTGCTACAAGGTGCAGTGATCTTTATCATATTTGTTCTATAGTTTACTTTTTAAGTAACAAGGCTGGCACCATGGGGCAACCAGGTGATTATGCCAGTTCATGGGCTTTCTTTTATATAACTAATAAATTAATCGTAATCATACATTATGCAAATGTTCACAAAATGTGGTGGCCCAGTACAGGAGGTGTTACCCCGTGCTCCTGCTGTCCTGTCAGGCAGCCTCCTTCTGTGTCCCCAAGGCCCCTGCACTTGTTTCCCCATTGTAAATATGTTTTACCATGTAAAGTGTTATAAAATATAATGTTGCTTTAAGAGTTCTACTGTACCATGTGATATGTCATGTGATTGTTACCCAGGAGGTACCAGTGACCAGGTGATCCCAAGAGTGACCTATAGGCTCCCTGCTAGTCTCCCCATATAAGCTCTGGGTGGAGCTTCTCTCTCTTGGCTCTTCGCTCTTCTGCTGAGGTCCAGTGCAGTCTTGTCTAGTGTGTGCGTCCAGAGTGTCTAAGACCTCAAAGTCCAGTCCTGCAGCCGCCATCAAGTCAAGTAAGATAAAGTCACAGCTTTATGAGTCAAGTCAAGTCAGTCCCTGTCATCTGTCAAGTCAGCATGGTCTGCATTTAATTATCCAGTCCTACTACAAGTCCCAGCAAGCCCTTAAGGTCTCTGAGTCACTGGTCACCTCCTTGGGCCCTGGCTGAACTGTATAGACTTTACCATCTGTCTACCCTCAGTAGAGCTACCATTGTCCGTAACTTGGCGTTGGAGTCTTTATTGCCCCCGTGCGTAGCCCAGGATCCAGCGGTATACCTTCGGGTGGTTATAGGCTAAACCACACCCTGGTGTCACAAATACAAGGGGTTAATGCCATCTGCCCCTAGGGTAACAACATCTGCCCTCATCACACCCCACCACCACAAATACATTTCTCCTTTTACAAAGCAAAGGGTCAAATCCTTGGCAAATTTCTGACAAAATCCATATGTAAAATATTTGCAGCAAAATCAGCAATGGATTTTTTTTTTGGTCCCATGTAGATGTGACGGCCACTGGGTGTTAGTAAGAGTACCGCTTCACATCGTAACGCCAGGGTACAGTTTTTCCGATCCACGGTCCTAAGGTTGGAGACAGCTTCTCCTGGGCCAGACACGATGAGCGAATAAACACACCGACATCCGGTTACGGATAACTGTCCTTACTGAGCTCGTGCAGATGGTAACACACAGACAGCTGGCCTTGGTGTGAGAGTGCAGGGTACCCCTTGTGAGCCTTGAAGCCTTGCTGAGACTTGTGGTGCTTTCACCAGATGAATTATAGACTGTAGGTTCTGGTAGCTAGGGTCCTTCCAAGGCACTGTAAACATTTCTGCAGGGTCCTGTATTCCTCCTGCGAGTGAACCTTGTAGGATGATCAGTAGAAAACTTGAAGCTGAAGTAGGCCTCTGCTCTTTTAGGGTCTCATTGACTCACATGGTCTCAAGGGGTTCACTGCTCACATTTTAAAAGCACAGTACACGTATTACAACCTATCTACATATACATAACAAAATTAATTTATAAAAATATATTACTTGATATGTTAAAGGAAATCTGTCACCAGTGTCACCTGCACCAACCCGTCGGTACCGACAGGTAGTACAGGTGACACTGATGACAACAGTACTTACCTTGTCCCGTTCCATGGCAGGGATCTCCGGTAATCTTCTCCGGTATCTTCGCACCGGGCACCGGCTTGGGGCACGGGCAGAGCTTAATGATGTAACCACTGCTGTTCCCAGGACCCAGCAGAGAGCAGCAACGGTGACGTCACTAAGCTCCGCCCATGCCCTAAGCCGCTGTTGCTTTCTGCAGGGTCCCGGGCAGCAGCGTTTACGTCATTAAGCTCCGCCCATGCCCCATGCCGGTGCCCAGAGCGAAGATACCGGAGAAGATTACAGGAGATCCCCGCCACGGACCGGGACAAGGTGAGTACCGTTGTCATCAGTGTCACATGCACTACCTGTCGGTACCTACAGGTTAGTGCAGGTGACACTGGTGACAGATTTTCTTTTAACATCATCTCTTGGGTAACTTGTGTGGGCTTAACAACCTGTGGTGACAAGCTGCCCGAGACAGTACAAAGGCCCTAGAGAGTCCAAAGGCCCGGGAAAGCCTGGTGCTGGGACACCACATTGTGTCAATTTGTGCCCTTCTGTTAACCTAGAAAGGGTTGTTCAGAATTAAAAAAAATAATATGACATCCAAAAACAGTGCCACACCTGTCCACAGGTTGTGTGTGGTACTGCATCTTAGCTCTATTCACTTTGATGGAACTGTGCTGTAATACCGGAAACAAACCAGAGACAGGTATAGAACTCTTCTTGGAAGGGAGAAGTCATGTTTTTCTAATCGCTTTAAAGGAAAATGGTCATCCCGTTCACCCACACTAAACCCAATACACTGGGTTATAGTGCGGGTGAACAGGAGACCGATGTGGGGTCTCTGACTACCATATGTACCTGCAGCCCGGAGCAGTGTCCCTAGGAAGGGCAGCTTCTTTCTTTGGTGAATTGTGCACTGGAGGCGGGCCCGCCGGGTGAAATTGAATATTTATGTGGCGCTGGTCACATGAGCGCTTGTGCCTATTGTGCCCTTACGTAACCAGCGCCCATGAATATTGAAATTCATCTGGCAGTGCGCAATAGGCAGAAGAAAGAAGCAGACCTTCAGAGGGACACCGCACTGGGTTGCAGCAGGTACGTATGTTAGTCAAAGACCCCGCATCTGTCTCCTGTCCACCGCACTATAACCCAGTGTATTGGGTTTAGGGTGGGTGAATGGGGTGACCGTTTTCCTTGAAATACAGTGACCCCCCGACCTACGATTGCCCCGACATAGGATCATTTCAACATACGATGGCCTCTCAGAGGCCATCGCATGATGAAGGCAGCATCAACATAAGATGCTTTTGTATGTCGGGGCCATCGCATAAACGGCTATCCGGCAGCGCAGACTGCTTCAGCTGCCACCGGATAGCCATTTACGGTGCCCCGTGTGGTCCGCTGACGATCACTTACCTGTCCTCGGGGCTTCGGCGCGTCCTCTTTGGGATCCCCTGCATCGTCTGCGCTCTCCATCGTCGTCATCACGTCGCTGCACACGCCGTCCCATCATCCAATAGGAGCGGCGTGCATAGCGACGTGATGGCGGCGACGGAGAGCGAGGATGCCGGGGAAGCAGAGGCCTTGCCGGAGCATCGGGAACACCCCGGGGACGTGGCGACAGCGATGGAAGGCGACATCCAGGGCAGCGGTGACGGGTCCGGAGCGGCGGGGACAGGTGAGTATAACCTCCAATACCCGTGGTATTCAACCTGCGGACCTCCAGATGTTGCAAAACTACAACTCCCAGCATGCCCGGACAGCCGTTGGCTGTCCGGGCATGCTGGGTGTTGTAGTTTTGCATCATCTGGAGGTCCGCAGGTTGTAGACCACTGTCCTATACTTTACATTGCACGGATCACTCAACATACGATGGTTTCAACAAACGATGGTCCATTTGGAAAGGATTACCATCGTATGTTGAGGGACCACTGTACTGTATTTAGCCATTTATATGCCTTTCCAACTTTCCAGTAAATCAGTATAGTTATGCAGCAATACATTAATTTTCCATCAACCCTTCAGAAAAAGACATATTATGCAGAATGTGTAACACAATTCCTATGTACTCCTATTTCTAGGAACATAAAGACTCTTACATAATTTAGAAAACTGACTTGTATGTGCGTGTACAACACCTGACTTAAGATACTCATAGGAATTAGAGAAATTATACTGGACTATGTCCTTGTGTCAGGGCATGCTAGCAGTTGTAGTTCTGCAATGGCTCTTGAGTAAGGCCGGGTTCACACTACGGAATTTCCAACCAGAATTCCGATCAGAAATTCCGATGAAACCGAATCCCATTGCTGGCAATGGGATTCTGCTGCACAGTACGGATTTTCAGTAAAGGACGTTGCGCCGCTGAAATTTCGGCACCAAAAAAAACCACCTCGCCAACACTGCCGTCTATGGGGACAGCAATGTTTCGTATTGCCAACTGAATCAGTCCAAACTCGGAATCTTCAGCCTAATTTTGTCTGGCCTGAAAATCCTGTAGTGTGAACCCAACCTACCTGAATGATATCAGGAATATACCATGTGATCAGCATACCCTCAAACACTGCACAATTTAATAGATTCTCCCTCCACACAATGGTTGGATTTGTGATGTCCCAGTACAGGTACACGGTCCTGTTCTACCTGTAGGCCCTGTCAGGTTGAGTCCCTCAGTGACCTGGGGGCTGTCCTGCAGGGTCTCCCCTTGTTCTCCTGTTGGTTTAATAAATGTGCGTATGTTCTTTTAATGCATAGACAGGATCCTATGTCTAGATGGTCTCAAGGACCTGTGGGAGGTCTCAAGGACCTGTATGTAAGTTGGTCACATGTTATGTTAAGTCACATGATCTATTATCACATGTACTCCCAGAGAGCACCAGCTTTAATCTATGACCCACAGCTTGACCAATGGGCTTTAGTCCAGCTCCCCCACTATATAAAGGGGGTGCCATCTGCAATTCCCTCTCTTAGCTGCCAGCTCTCTTGCTGTAAGCAGCTGTACCACCAAAGTCTTTGCTGAAGCAGCTACCAGTGATCTCAGGACAAGTGTTCAGCATCTGGAGTACCACAAAGCTACAAGTCTCCAGTAAGTCTACAAGTCTATGTCTGCTGTCACTGAAGTTAGTCAAGTCCTGCACATAGTACAAGTCAAGTCCTGCACATAGTACAAGTCAAGTCCTGCACATAGTACAAGTCAAGTCCTGCACATAGTACAAGTCAAGTCCTGCACATAGTACAAGTCAAGTCCTGCACATAGTACAAGTCAAGTCCTGCACATAGTACAAGTCATGTCCTGCACATAGTACAAGTCAAGTCCTGCACATAGTACAAGTCAAGTCCTGCACATAGTACAAGTCAAGTCCTGCACATAGTACAAGTCAAGTCCTGCACATAGTACAAGTCAAGTCCTGCACATAGTACAAGTCAAGTCCTGCACATAGTACAAGTCAAGTCCTGCACATAGTACAAGTCAAATTACAAGTCAAGTTTATTACAAGTATTGGTCGAGCAAGCTGCGAGGTCCACTGGGTCCTGGCCACCTCTCTGGGAATTCTGGCCTTAGCTGTGAAGATAATTCCATCTGTCTTCTATTCAGTAAAGCCTCCGTTTGACCATAACTGGTTGTGGACTCTTCATTCACTACGAGCCCGTGGGATAGCGGAGAATCTGAACGTGTGGTGTTCCGGAACCCAAAAACCACACTGGCGTCACAAACACATAGGGGTTAATACCATGCGACCCCCGGGGTTAATAACATCTGATCCCACCACTCTCACTATAACACCCGTGGTCCCGCCATTCACCCGGTGGGTCACCACAAATTATGTGGCAGTAATGTGCAGGCAATGTTCAGGTCACATTAGGCTATATTCACATGAATGTTTGGAAAACCATTTGCTCAATCCATTGAATCAGGGGGCTTTCCGCAGCTAAAATCATGAAAAATAATGGGGCATCTAACAGAACCCCGACATATTCTATTCAAAGTGACTGGTTCCATTGAGGCCCGCTGTCTAAACCTCCATCCCAGCCCCGTTATCAGCCGTTTTAACGGAGCTCTCTAACACTGATATGACGATAGCCGTACATTGTACAGTGGTCCCTCAACATACGATGGTAATCCGTTCCAAACGGACCATCGTTTGTTGAAACCATCGTATGTTGAGGGATCCGTGCAATGTAAAGTATAGGACAGTGGTCTACAACCTGCGGACCTCCAGATGTTGCAAAACTACAACACCCAGCATGCCCGGACAGCCAACGGCTGTCCGGGCATGCTGGGAGTTGTAGTTTTGCAACATCTGGAGGTGCGCAGGTTGAAGACCACTGGTAGAGGAAGTTGGACTCACCTGTCCCCGCCGCTCCGGACCGTCACCGCTGCCCTGGATGTCGCCCTCCATCGCTGTCGCCGCGCCCCCGGGGTGTCCCCGACACTCCGGTAAGGCCTCTGCTTTCCCGTCATCTTCTCTGTCTGTCGCCGCCATCACGTCGTTACGCACGCCGCTCCTATTGGATGACGGGACGGCGTGCGCGCGAAGTGATGACGACGAAGGAGAACGCCGACGATGCAGGGGATCCCGAAGAGGATGCGCCGGAGCCCCGAGGGCAGGTAGGAGACCATTACTGGAGCACACGGGGCACCGTGAATGGCTATCCGGTGGCAGCTGAAGCAGTCTGAGCTGCCGGATAGCCGTTTATGCGATGGCCCCGACATAGAAAAGAATCGTATGTTGATGCTGCCTTCAACATGTGATGGCCTCTGAGAGTGATCGTATGCTGAAATGATCGTATGTCGGGGCCATCGTAGGTCGGGAGGGGGGGGGGTCACTGTATTTATATGAGTTATATTTGTTGCTGTTTTGCCACAATGGAAACACTGCAGAAAAGAAAAAAAAAAAATAATGAATTTTGTGAATATATACAAATTTAATGCACTTCGCAATATTCACAAAATATCCTACAACTGTGCAGCCACAGATATCCCATAAGGACTCACAGAACCCTTATGGGACACACAAAGTTCACACACAGCGGCCCATTTTGCAGTTTTTGAACAGTGGCAACTAAGCATGGCTTTATCTTTATAGGTGTGCTCCAAAGGTACCTCAGCTACATATGTGGCCCCACAAGTGTCTCAGTCACAGATGTGCCCTTATATGTGTATTTGTCACAGGTGTTTTTCCTTTTAAAGGGATTATTCACAATTAGAACATAAACATACCATATATACTCGAGTATAAGCCGAGTTTTTCAGCATGATTTTTCGTGCTGAAAATGCCCCCCTCGGCTTATACTCGAGTGAACTCTCCGCCTGTCAATCCCTTCTCAGTGGTCTTCAACCTGGGGACCTCCAGATGTTGCAAAACTACAACTCCCATCATGCCTGGACAGCCATCGGCTGTCCGGGCATGCTGGGAGTAGTAGTTTTGAAACATCTGGAGGTCCGCAGGTTGAATACCACTGAGAAGGGATTGACAGGCAGTGATGATGAAGGGGGGATGATGACGGGGTGATGATGAAGGGGGGGGGGGATGATGACAGGGGGCGGTGATGACGGGGGTCTGGATGATTACAGGCGATGATGTATTTCCCACCCTAGGCTTATAGTCGAGTCAATAACTTTTCCTGGGTTTTTGGGGTGAAATTAGGGGCCTCGGCTTATATTCGGGTCGGCTTATACTCGAGTATATACGGTATGCTGATTTTTACCAGAAATTGTGACATTCTTGTCCTCCAGTCGTGTGTGGTATTGCAGCTCAGCTACCTTGAAGTAAATGGAGCAGAGTTGTAATACCACACATAACCTGAGGACAGGAATGGCGCTGTTATGGGAAGAAATCCAGAATAACCTCTTGAAGTGCCTTAGCCACAGATCTTCCTCACATGAGCACCTCTGCCAGAGTGTGAGGGTGTGATGCAGGGCAGATGGAATTACCCTAGGGGCAGATGGCATTAACTCCTTGTATTTGTGACGCCAGGGGGCGGAGTTTAACCGCTTTACCACCCAAAGGTATGCCGCTGGATCCTGGGCTAGGCGTGTGGGCAAATAATGACTCTGACACCAAGTTACGGAACAACGGCAGCTTTACTGAGTCAGACAGATGTAACAGTCTATACAGCTTGGCTAGGCCCAACGAGGTGACCAGTGACTTCAGAGACCACAGGGCTTGCTGGGACTTATGGTGGACTAGGACAATTTGCTAGCTGACTTGAGACAGATTGACTTGGAATGACTTGACTGAGACTGACTATATCCCGTTTGTAGCTTACCAGGTTTTGACTTGGACCTGGGGGGTAGTGGACTTGTGGATCCGTGGCTGCGTGGTAGACGTTAGGCCTCTTCTGGACTCCAGACACTCTCTGACAGGACTTGACCTTACTGCAACTCAGCTAAGCAGTAAAAGAGTGAGCAGAGGCTCCATCCAGGGCTTATATGGGGGAGACTCTGGAGGGATCCCATAGGTCACCCTGTAGGTCACATGGTCACTGGTATCTTCCTGCGTTATAATCACATGACAACAGGTCTTAAAGGCATAACACATTTTATATGCAATACACTACACAACACAGGCACTTAGGAATATACATAGGGTACAGGTGCAGAGGGGGCACAGGGGTCACTGTATGGAGGCTGCCTGACGGGGCAGCAAGGGTACAGGGGTGCAACTCCTGTACTGGGCCACCACACAATGTCGCCATTAGTTCCTCAGTGAAAGCTGTTCTCCATGGGGGAGATTTATCAAAACCTGTGCAGAGGAAGAGTGGTGCAGTTGCCCATAGCAACCAATCAGATTGCTTCTTTCATTTTGAAAGAAGCGATCTGATTGGTTGCTATGGGCAACTGCACCACTCTTCCTCTGCACAGGTTTTGATAAATCTCCCCCCATGAGTGTATTTGTTTACAAATTTGTCCCCCTCATAAGTACCACAGTTACACCTGTGCCCCCATAAGTGTGTAAGCCACAGATATAACCCCATATGTGTCATATGTATGCCCACAGGTGCTTCAAGTTAAAAATGTGCCCTCATAAGTTTCTCAGCCAAAGATGTGCCCCCGTAAGTGTATCAGCCACAGATATGACCCCGTAAGTGCCTCAGCAAGGGTAAAATCACAACAGTGACCCCGATTTACTAAGTTTTAGTAGAAAGTGTCGGTTTCTACATTAGTAAATCTGGGCCACTGGCGGCAAGAGATTGGCGCCGTTTTTTTTAGTCAGCAGTCACGATGTGTGGTTTTACGCTTTCAAGTGTGCCCCCATAGGTGCCCCTCAGATGGCTCTCCTTTAGTTCCTATTTTCCAAACTATGTTAAATAGAAGCAGGGAGGGGGATGCTGTTTTGCTGTTGGAATTCAGCCATAACAGGACACATTGATAAATAGACTGAAAGTATTCAGCCCTCAAGGTCCTCGGAGTCTCAGGGTACCTATGGCAACCAATCAAAATTCAGCGCTCATTCTTTCAGCAATGGTTTAAATATGAAAGTGGCAATATGGCTTCTATGGGTTACAATGCTAGGCCTGGTTGCTATGGGTTACCACTCTAGGCCTTTGGTATTTTTGCACGCCTAGGGCAGTGTTTTGAATATGAAAGCAGCAATATGGCTTCTATGGGTTACAATGCTAGGCCTGGTTGCTATGGGTTACCACTCTAGGCCTTTGGTATTTTTGCACGCCTAGGGCAGTGTTTTGAATATGAAAGCAGCAATATGGCTTCTATGGGTTACAACGCTAGGCCTGGTTGCTATGGGTTACCACTCTAGGCCTTTGGTATTTTTGCACGCCTAGGGCAGTGTTTTGAATATGAAAGTAGCAATGTGGCTTCTATGGGTTACAATGCAAGGCATGGTTGCTATGGGTTACCACTCTAGGCCTTTGGTATTTTGCAGGCCTAGGACAGTGTTACCTAGCTAGTGACACTCTAGCTCAGTGTTTTCCAAACAGTGTGCCTCCAGCTGTTGCAAAACCAAAACTCCCAGCATGCCCGGGCAGCCTTCGGCTGCCCGGGCATGCTGGGAGTTGTAGTTTTGCAAATACTTTTCGGAAAACACTGCTCTAGCTGTTACACAGGGCCTTTTCCTGCAGGGCCTTTGCACCTTTATGGCCTTACTACAACAAAACAGAGCCACCCTTGCAAAGCTGTGTAGCAACCAATATGGCTGCCATTACTTCTTCTTCAAGCAAGGTCATCACCCAGCTTTCCTAACATTCCGAACAAGCAGTCTGGGTAGTAATGCTTCTGCAACTCCGCTAGCATTGCATAACTGGGTAGATTGGCTTTTCAGAAGCCCGGGAAAGCATGTGATGGCTTCCATATTGTTAGTCACACACCTTTTCCTCAACCAGATCTATGATTTTTGCTTTCTGTGTGATCAAACTTTTCTGTAATAATGTGTTTATCTAGCGGTGATACACACCACATAGGGCATGTCAGTGAAAACCACATTGTGGAGTCGCACCGCTCAGCAGATTCTCCACATCGCCTGGCGGGGTAGAGCTGTCATTACTCTTTTAACCCTTTCATTGTGTTTTGGAGTAGGGATCAGGATAGTGAAAACTGCACCCACAAAAGCTAAGGTGCTGCCCATATTAACCCCTTAAGGACTCAGGGTTTTTCCGTTTTTGCACTTTCGTTTTTTCCTCCTTACCTTTTAAAAATCATAACCCTTTCAATTTTCCACCTAAAAATCCATATTATGGCTTATTTTTTGCGTCGCCAATTCTACTTTGCAGTGACATTAGTCATTTTACCAAAAAATGCACGGCGAAACGGAAAAAAAAATCATTGTGCGACAAAATCGAAAAAAAAAACGCCATTTTGAAACTTTTGGGGGCTTCCGTTTCTACGCAGTGCATATTTTGGTAAAAATTACACCTTATCATTATTCTGTAGGTCCATACGGTTAAAATGATACCCTACTTATATAGGTTTGATTTTGTCGCACTTCTGGAAAAAATCATAACTACATGCAGGAAAATTTATACGTTTAAAAATGTCATCTTCTGACCCCTATACCTTTTTTATTTTTCCACGTACAGGGCGGTATGAGGACTCATTTTTTGCGCCATGATCTGAAGTTTTTATCGGTATAATTTTTGTTTTGATCTGACTTTTTGATCACTTTTTATTCATTTTTTAATGGTATAAAAAGCGACCAAAATACGCTTTTTTGGACTTTGGAATTTTTTTGCGCGTACGCCATTGACCGTACGGTTTAATTAATGATATATTTTTATAGTTCGGACATTTACGCACGCGGCGATACCACATATGTTTATTTATTTTATTTTTTTTACACTGTTTTATTTTTTTTTATGGGAAAAGGGAGGTGATTCAAACTTTTATTAGGGAAGGGGTTAAATGACATTAACACTTTATTAACACTTTAAAAAAAAAAATGTTTACACTGATCTTTTACACAGATCACAGGCGTGTAATAACACGCCTGTGATCAGTGTTATCGGCACTTGACTGCTCCTGCCTGGATCTCAGGCACGGAGCAGTCATTCGCCGATCGGACACCGAGGAGGAAGGTAAGGGCCCTCCCGGTGTCCGGTCAGCTGTTCGGGACGCCGGGATTTCACCGCGGCGGTCCCGAACAGCCCGACTGAGCAGCCGAGTCACTTTCACTTTCACTTTGACCGCCGCTTCTTAAAGGTTAATACCACACATCGCCGCGATCGGCGATGTGTGGTATTAGCCGCGGTGATGAGCGCAGGGACCGACGCGATATGATGTGGGATCGCGGCGCGATCCCGCTTCATATGGTGGGAGCCGGCGCAGGACGTAAATATACGTCATGCCTCGTTAAGGGGTTAAAGGGGTACTCCACTGAAAAACTTTTTTTTTATTTATTTTTTTTTATCAACTGGTGCCAGAAAGTTAAACAGATTTGTAAATTACTTCTATTTAAAAATCTTAACCCTGACAGTACTTATAAGCTCTGAATACAGAGGAAGTTTTTTTCTTTTTGAATTTCCTTTCTTTCTGACCACAGTGCTCTCTGTTGACACCTCTGTCCATTTTAGGAACTGTCCACAGTAGGAGCAAATCCCCAGAGAAAACCTATCCTGCTCCGGACAGTTCCTAAAATGGACAGAGGTGTCAGCAGAGAACACTGTGGTCAGACTGAATTCAAAAAGAAAAGAACTTCCTGTGGAGCATATAGCAGCTGGTAAGTACTGGAAGGATTAAGATTTTTAAATCAAAGTAATTTACAAATCTGTTTAACTTTCTGACACCAGTTGATTTAAAAAAAAAAAATAAATAATGTTTTCCAGGGGAGTAAGTACCCCTTTAATGACAGAATTGGATGATGCTCCTATATAACCCAGTGGGGCTCTAAAGTTGTTGAACAAGTACAACTCCAAGCATGCCCATGATGAGAGTTGTAGTTATGCAACAACTAGAGAACCACAAGTTGGGGCACACAGATTTAAAGTTTTGGATTATTTCTTTTTTTTTTTTTTTCTAATTGACAATTCGCACCAAAATGTTTCAATTAACAAGTAGTGTAAGTGATATTTTTGATGTTATGTAAGTGATAAGTTTTCAGCCCAGAATACTGATAGGAATATATTAGCAGCATGGACCGCTACCTGTAAAACCATCATAATGCTGGTAAGAAGTGCCCTAATTTTACAGACTTTACAGGAATTTACAGGGGTTACAGTACTTCAAGCTAGAAGTTTTGGTAAATGTATAAGGGTACAAGCTTCACCCTTGTACTGCACTGTGCCACAACTCTCTCCGAGCCATGGTTGGTACAGCCGGGTCGAGCCATGAAGCTCTCATTGATATCAAATTTTGCATTTGGATTTTTTTTTTAATTATGTTTATGCTGTTGACTGTGCAGGATCAACACAACTATTTTTCATGTTTTTTTTTATTTATTTTATTTGGAAAATGGGGGGGGGGGGAAACATGTCTTTCCCTTATATAGATTAATGTAATGCATATGTGTTATATTGATCTATTATATGGGCGCACTATTGGAACAGCCTGCCATAGGCTGTGTCAACCCCCGCAGGAAGCTGTGGCCGACACACCTGCTCCATGCATCTCTATGGAAGAGGCGGAGATACCTGAGAGCAGCGATTTGGCTCTGCCATAGAGATGCATGGAGGGGGTGTGTTGGCCCCACTGAGGAGGAGCCCAACAGCGCCATGTGGGAATTTCCCACAATCTGACACCTATCCCCTATCCTTAGTACAGGGAATACATTCTTCTATCCTGGAGCACTCCTTTAACTGGAATAGGATGGGTGGATGGATAGATTGATACATATGGGATAAATATATATATATATAGATAGACATGGGATAAGCAGATAGATAGAAAGATATGGGATATATTAGATAGATATTGGATAAGAACATAGATAATACATATGACATAGATAAATAGACAGACAGACAAACCAAAAGCAATGGCACATCACTCCAATATCAGTATTATTTACTCATGTCACAGCAACGTTTCAGTTCCTCTATGGAACCCTTTTCAAGCATGATAGATAGATAGATAGATAGATAGATAGATAGATAGATAGATAGATATGAGATAGATAGATAGATGGATAGGAGATATATATGAGGTAGATAGATAGACAGGAGATGGATAGATGAATATGAGATAGATAGATAGATAGATAGATAGATAGATAGATAGATAGATAGAGTTTTCTACATCATGGAATAAATTCACCGTTTTTGGATTACATTATCGTGGTGTGCTGCCTTTATCCATTGCATATTTAGTAAGAACCGGAGCACCGAGGTTCAATAGGCTTGCACCCATTCCACTATTCTGGACGTGCTGCTTTTTATGGACTTTCTAGATAGATAGATACAAACAGCAAGAGGTAGGCAGCACAGCCAAGTAACAGGGTGCAGGCAAAGAACACAGCCCCAGTCGCAGACTGTAGATAGATAGATAGATATGAGATAGATAGATAGATAGATATGAGATAGATAGATAGATATGAGTAAGATAGATATGAGATAGATAGATATGAGATAGATAGATAGATATAGATATGAGATAGATAGATATGAGATAGATAGATAGATAGATAGATATAGATATGAGATAGATATGAGATAGATAGATATGAGATGGATAGATATAGATATGAGATAGATAGATATATTGATAGATATGAGATAGATAGATATGAGATAGATAGATATAGATATGAGATAGATAGATAGATAGATATGAGATAGATAGATAGATAGATAGATATGAGATAGATAGATAGATAGATATAGATATGAGATAGATAGATAGATAGATAGATATGAGATAGATAGATAGATAGCTATAGATATGAGATAGATAGATATGAGATAGATATGAGATAGATAGATATATAGATAGATGTTACATAGATAAATATTAGACAGATAGATGTTACATGGATAAATATTAGACAGATAGATGTTACATGGATAAATATTAGACAGATAGATGTTACATGGATAAATATTAGACAGATAGATGTTACATGGATAAATATTAGACAGATAGATGTTACATGGATAAATATTAGACAGATAGATGTTACATGGATAAATATTAGACAGATAGATGTTACATGGATAAATATTAGACAGATAGATGTTACATGGATAAATATTAGACAGATAGATGTTACATGGATAAATATTAGACAGATAGATGTTACATAGATAAATATTAGACAGATAGATGTTACATGGATAAATATTAGACAGATAGATGTTACATGGATAAATATTAGACAGATAGATGTTACATGGATAAATATTAGACAGATAGATGTTACATGGATAAATATTAGACAGATAGATGTTACATGGATAAATATTAGACAGATAGATGTAACATGGATAAATATTAGACAGATAGATGTAACATGGATAGCTGCTGGCACATGATGGAGGACACGGTAGATGACAGTGGATCGTTCTGTCCCCTCCTGTCATGTACATAGCTGATCACGTGACGTGCCCCCTCTTTTCCAGCATGATGCAAACTTCTGCAAGCCAATCAGTGACGTCACGGACAACGCCCCCTCCGTGCCCCCTGTCTCCGTCGTGTCTCTGGATGAGGCGGTGTAGTAGCCACGCCCACTCTGACGTCAGTCTCGGGCCGCACACCTTCGCCCCTCCCCCGGGGTTGTGACGTGATATCACCAGCCGGCTGCGAGGAGAAAACCGGCTTCTACCGGCCAGCGGGACACAGCGGCGGAGAGCGGCGGGGGCATGAGAGACTGAGCGGACACCGGCCTATCCGTCCACTGCCGGGGACATGGCTCACAGCAAGGACACCCTACTGCACCTCCTGGCTGGAGGGTAAGAGCCCGCGGGGTGTCCTGCTCATTATTACGCTACAATGCTTTATGACATCATATATCACACCATTACACTCTGTCATACAGCGCATGTGCCGGCACTGCTGGGACTAGTAGTTCACCAGCACAAAACCTTCACTGTAGGGCAGGTGTATGGTCACTGCTATAGTGTCTGACCATGACAGGTTATAATGTATGGAGGATAGTGATATAGTGGAATATAATGTATGGAGGATAGTGACATAGTGGAATATAATGTATGGAGGATAGTGATATAGTGTAATATAATGTATGGAGGATAGTGATATAGTGGAATATAATGTATGGAGGATAGTGATATAGTGGAATATAATGTATGGAGGATAGTGACATAGTGGAATATAATGTATGGAGGATAGTGATATAGTGGAATATAATGTATGGAGGATAGTGATATAGTGGAATATAATGTATGGAGGATAGTGATATAGTGGAATATAATGTATGGAGGATAGTGACATAGTGGAATATAATGTATGGAGGATAGTGATATAGTGGAATATAATGTATGGAGGATAGTGATATAGTGGAATATAATGTATGGAGGATAGTGATATAGTGGAATATAATGTATGGAGGATAGTGATATAGTGGAATATAATGTATGGAGGATAGTGATATAGTATAATGTATGGAGGATAGTGATATAGTGTAATATAATGTATGGAGGATAGTGATATAGTGGAATGTAATGTATGGAGGATAGTGATATAGTGGAATATAATGTATGGAGGATAGTGATATAGTGGAATATAATGTATGGAGGATAGTGATATAGTGGAATATAATGTATGGAGGATAGTGATATAGTGGAATATAATGTATGGAGGATAGTGATATAGTGGAATATAATGTATGGAGGATAGTGATATAGTGTAGTGTAATGTATGGAGGATAGTGATATAGTGGAATGTATGGAGGATAGTGATATAGTGGAATATAATGTATGGAGGATAGTGATATAGTGGAATATAATGTATGGAGGATAGTGATATAGTGGAATATAATGTATGGAGGATAGTGATATAGTGGAATATAATGTATGGAGGATAGTGATATAGTGGAATATAATGTATGGAGGATAGTGATATAGTGGAATATAATGTATGGAGGATAGTGATATAGTGGAATATAATGTATGGAGGATAGTGATATAGTGTAGTGTAATGTATGGAGGATAGTGATATAGTGGAATGTATGGAGGATAGTGATATAGTGGAATATAATGTATGGAGGATAGTGATATAGTGGAATATAATGTATGGAGGATAGTGATATAGTGGAATATAATGTATGGAGGATAGTGATATAGTGGAATATAATGTATGGAGGATAGTGATATAGTGGAATATAATGTATGGAGGATAGTGATATAGTGGAATATAATGTATGGAGGATAGTGATATAGTGGAATATAATGTATGGAGGATAGTGATATAGTGGAATATAATGTATGGAGGATAGTGATATAGTGGAATATAATGTATGGAGGATAGTGATATAGTGGAATATAATGTATGGAGGATAGTGATATAGTGGAATATAATGTATGGAGGATAGTGATATAGTGGAATATAATGTATGGAGGATAGTGATATAGTGGAATATAATGTATGGAGGATAGTGATATAGTGGAATATAATGTATGGAGGATAGTGATATAGTGGAATATAATGTATGGAGGATAGTGATATAGTGGAATATAATGTATGGAGGATAGTGATATAGTGGAATATAATGTATGGAGGATAGTGATATAGTGGAATATAATGTATGGAGGATAGTGATATAGTGGAATATAATGTATGGAGGATAGTGATATAGTGGAATATAATGTATGGAGGATAGTGATATAGTGGAATATAATGTATGGAGGATAGTGATATAGTGGAATATAATGTATGGAGGATAGTGATATAGTGGAATATAATGTATGGAGGATAGTGATATAGTGGAATATAATGTATGGAGGATAGTGATATAGTGGAATATAATGTATGGAGGATAGTGATATAGTGGAATATAATGTATGGAGGATAGTGATATAGTGGAATATAATGTATGGAGGATAGTGATATAGTATAATGTATGGAGGATAGTGATATAGTGGAATATAATGGGATAGAGGAGGAGAGTGTAATATAATGGGATAGAGGAGGAGAGTGTAATGGGATAGAGGAGGAGAGTGTAATATAATGGGATAGAGGAGGAGAGTGGGATATAATGGGATAGAGGAGGAGAGTGTGATATAATGGGATAGAGGAGGGGAGTGTAATATAATGGGATAGAGGAGGAGAGTGGGATATAATGGGATAGAGGAGGGTAGTGTGATATAATGGGATAGAGGAGGAGAGTGTAATATAATGGGATAGAGGAGGGTAGTGTAATATAATGGGATAGAGGAGGAGAGTGTAATTAGAGTATAATATAGTAAAGCCTAATGTTTTATATACTTGTGTAATATAGGATAGTATAATACAATACAGTGTAATACTGTAATATAATGTGATAAAGGATAGTGGTATGAATATAATATAGTATAGTGTAATTAGAGTATAATATAGTAAAGCCTAATGTTATATACACTTGTGTAATAAAGAATAGTGAGAGTTTAATATAGTATAATACAATACAGTGTAATTCTGTAATATGATAAAGAAGGATAGTATAGAGCAGTGGTCTTCAACCTGCGGACCTCCAGATGTTGCAAAACTACAACTCCCAGCATACCCGGACAGCCAACGGCTGTCCGGGCATGCTGTGAGTTGTAGTTTTGCAACATCTGGAGGTCTGCAGGTTGGATAATCTAGTAAAGTATAGTGTAATATAAGAGTATTATATAGTAAAGCATAATGTTATATACAGTTGTGTAATACAGAATAATATAATAGTGTAATATATGATAGTATAATACAATGCATCTGTTCTATACTGTAGTATGATAAAATATGGTGTAATATAATGTGATAAAGTATAGAGCAGTGGTCTCCAAACTGCTGCCCTCCGGCTATTGCAAAACTACAACTCCCAGCATGCCCAGACAGACTGCTAGGAGTTGTAGTTTTGCAACATCTGGAGGTTCACAGTTTGGAGACCACTTGTATAGTGTTATATAAGTCTAATATATAGTAATATGTGTGTGTGTGTGTGTGTGTGTATGTATATATATATGTGTGTGTTGTGATCTACTGTAGTATAATATAGTGTAATATAAAATAGTATATATAATAAAGCCTAATGTACTATAACAAAGGATAGAGTGATACAATGCAGCATGGTATAGTGCGGTATTCATGCTGCCGGATGACTCTGTGCCAGCTCCTCCTTAGTCATGCAGTCAGGTGGCATCAGCGCCGGTTTCTATGTGGAGCCATCTTTGCCTGTCCTGGCATTTAACCCCTTCTCCGCCATCCTGCACGCTTCTCCATCACTGTCAGGGCGGCTGCAGGGTCACAGGGAGGAGGCCGGGCCCTGACAAGGTCACTTGGAGATTATAGACACACGCATGGCGGTGGGGAGGGGTGTGCGGATATAAGAGAGGGTTACTGCTTCTGCTGAGGCTCTGTTACTCTGTATCCGGTGATCACTCATTTATATGGGGATGTTATTACCTGTTGTTGTGACTTTGAGCTTTGAGAGTTTTTTTCTTTCAGCTACAAATAAGTTTTGGTCTTCAGAAAGATCCTTAGGGTTGTGACAAGTAATACAGAATCAAGATGCTGAGGTTGCAAAGGGTTAAACACAAAAAGCTGCATACTGATTTCCTTGGTATAGTGTACACAGTGATGTCACAGTACAGGGATAATACACACAGTGATGTCACAGTACAGGGATAATACACACAGTGATGTCACAGTACAGGGATAATATACACAGTGATGTCACAGTACAGGGATAATATACACAGTGATGTCACAGTACAGGGATAATATACACAGTGATGTCACAGTACAGGTATAATACACACAGCGATGTCACAGTACAGGGATAATACACACATTGATGTCACAGTACAGGGATAATACACACAGTGATGCCACAGTACAAATATAATACACAGTGATGTCACAGTACAGGGATAACATACACAGTGATGTCACAGTACAGGGATAATGTACAGGGATAATACACAGTGATGTCACAGTACAGGGATAATACACAGTGATGTCACAGTACAGGGATAATACACAGTGATGTCACAGTACAGGGATAATACACAGTGATGTCACAGTACAGGGATAATACACAGTGATGTCACAGTACAGGGATAATACACAGTGATGTCACAGTACAGGGATTATACACAGTGATGTCACAGTACAGGGATTATACTCACAGTGATGTCGCAGTACAAGGATTATACACACAGTGATGTCGCAGTACAAGGGATAATACACACAGTGATGTCACAGTACAGGGATAATATACACAGTGATGTCACAGTACAGGGATAATATACACAGTGATGTCACAGTACGGGGATAATATACACAGTGATGTCACAGTACGGGGATAATACACACAGTGATGTCACAGTACGGGGATAATACACACAGTGATGTCACAGTACGGGGATAATACACACAGTGATGTCACAGTACGGGGATAATACACACAGTGATGTCACAGTACGGGGATAATACACACAGTGATGTCACAGTACGGGGATAATACACACAGTGATGTCACAGTACGGGGATAATACACACAGTGATGTCACAGTACGGGGATAATACACACAGTGATGTCACAGTACGGGGATAATACACACAGTGATGTCACAGTACGGGGATAATACACACAGTGATGTCACAGTACGGGGATAATACACACAGTGATGTCACAGTACGGGGATAATACACACAGTGATGTCACAGTACGGGGATAATACACACAGTGATGTCACAGTACGGGGATAATACACACAGTGATGTCACAGTACGGGGATAATACACACAGTGATGTCACAGTACGGGGATAATACACACAGTGATGTCACAGTACGGGGATAATACACACAGTGATGTCACAGTACGGGGATAATACACACAGTGATGTCACAGTACGGGGATAATACACACAGTGATGTCACAGTACGGGGATAATACACACAGTGATGTCACAGTACGGGGATAATACACACAGTGATGTCACAGTACGGGGATAATACACACAGTGATGTCACAGTACGGGGATAATACACACAGTGATGTCACAGTACGGGGATAATACACACAGTGATGTCACAGTACGGGGATAATACACACAGTGATGTCACAGTACGGGGATAATACACACAGTGATGTCACAGTACGGGGATAATACACACAGTGATGTCACAGTACGGGGATAATACACACAGTGATGTCACAGTACGGGGATAATACACACAGTGATGTCACAGTACGGGGATAATACACACAGTGATGTCACAGTACGGGGATAATACACACAGTGATGTCACAGTACGGGGATAATACACACAGTGATGTCACAGTACGGGGATAATACACACAGTGATGTCACAGTACGGGGATAATACACACAGTGATGTCACAGTACGGGGATAATACACACAGTGATGTCACAGTACGGGGATAATACACACAGTGATGTCACAGTACGGGGATAATACACACAGTGATGTCACAGTACGGGGATAATACACACAGTGATGTCACAGTACGGGGATAATACACACAGTGATGTCACAGTACGGGGATAATACACACAGTGATGTCACAGTACGGGGATAATACACACAGTGATGTCACAGTACGGGGATAATACACACAGTGATGTCACAGTACGGGGATAATACACATAGTAAAGGTCACAATATACACTGTGACCTCACAGCGCAAGACAGAAAAAACGTAATGTTTCCACCATGCAGATATAACGCAGCGATGTCACAGCTTTTATAATAATACAGAGTTGTATTCTGGCACAGGATGAGGAGGACGTGGTAGATATAGTAGATTGGTAAATGGCCGCTGATCTTTCTGTCTATTACACCATACAGCTATAAAATGTGCTCCCCCCATCAGTGTAACATGACCTCCTCTCACCCAGCATAGTGCAACCTTCTGCATCCCTATCTGTGATGTCATGGACAACGCCCCCTCCGGGCCCCTCGCCCTATGTGACGCCCTCTTTCCTGACTGCACGTTATGTCTGAGGGGACATGGGGCCCCTTTAGTAGTTGGGCCCCATAACCATTGCTATACTTGATTTACTTCTTCTTCCAGTCTTTTTTTCAGTGGTCTCCAAACTGTGGACCTCCAGCTGTTGCAAAACTACAACTCACAACATGCCCGGACAGCCAACGGCTGTCCGGGCATGCTGGGAGTTGTAGTTTTGCAACAGCAGAAGGTCCCCAGTTTGGAGCCCAGTGTGGTGGATCTGGCCATAGTGATTTTTCATTCATTCATTCATTCATTCATTAATTTCTCGCTATTGCGCCATCCACAGGGCGGCCATGTGTTACAGTAACCCGCGAGGAGCCTCATGTGACGGCTGCTCCAGCCCTGGTGGTGTCGTGTCGCAGGGCGGGCTCAGTGTTCCGAATTCCTTTTGATGCTTCATTTTATTTTTTCTCACCCTTTTTAATTTGTTTTACTTTCCAGTGACTCAGGCGTAATTTCCGCCCGCGCGGCACTTTGCATCTCTTAACCCTTTATGTGCCGCATCTCTCTGTTATCTCTGCCTTCTCTCTCTTTTCGCATTACTTCCTGTGCTGCAATTTAGGTTAATGAGATTATCCTTTTATCTTATCGACGCAGCCAATGATGGTAAAGCCGCTTCTATGCACCCGCTGCCGGCCTTGGATGTGACCCGCGTCACCTGTGCATTGGTCACCTTATTTCCTGGTATGACCTGGCGTGCCAGTGCAGGGATGATACTCGCTCGGCTGGCACCTCCGTGATGGCATCTCTGTTCTTTTCCTATCTTGGGGGTTTTTCCAATTTAATAACCCCTTCTAGCGCCGCCGATCTCGCCAGTGCCCACCTTGCAATTCCAGGGGTGGGTGTACCAACTATATAAGGGGTGAAGGCAGTCAAGTTGCCAATGGGGCACAGGGACCTCTGTGCCAGGATGTAAAAGCCTCCTCTGCACCCCCTTTGCTATGCCAAGTTGCCAGCCTTCTCTGTTTTTTTCTTCAGGGCACTGTTATGTATCCCGAGACCTTACACTTGTTGCAGAACTACAGCTCCCAGCATGCCCTGACACCGCTCTATCTGGAGGGGCACAGGTCACATGAGAATTTCTGGAACATCTCCCTCACCCCCTCATTCTGTGAGTAAGTGGTGAGGGCAACCAGTTCTTGAAGTGCCAGGCCTCTGGTATATAGAACGTGTTTCCCAACCAGTGTGCCTCCAGCTGTTGCAAAACTACAACTCCCAGCATGCCTGGACAGCATTTGGCTGTCCAGGCATGCTTGGAGTTGTAGTTTTGCAACAGCTGGAGACACCCTGGTTGGGAAACACTGTTAGATCAGTGTTAGAACATTTAAGGAACACTCTCTGGGCCATTGTTTCCCAATCAGTGTGCCTCCAGCTGTTGCAAAACTACAACTCTAACTCTAGTGCAGTGTTTCTCTAACTACATCTCTAACTCTAATGCAGCTAACTCTAGTGCAGTGTTTCTCAACCAGGGTGCCTTCAGCTGTTGCAAAACTACAACTCCCAGCATGCCTGGACAGCCTTAGGCTGTCCGTGCATGCTGGGAATTGTAGTTTTGCAACAGCTGGAGGCACACTGGTTGGGAAACACTGACCCATGGGGACTATAAAAATCAGGTTGCTGATGTTGCAGGCTTTATCTTCCCCCTGTGCCAGTTTGAGATTAAATCCTGCACCTTTTGAATCAAGTTTTGCAATCTATAAACACTGCAGCTGTTACAGAACTACAACCCCCAGCATGCCCTGATGCCGCTGTAACTGGAAACGCACAATTTTGCAGATTTTTACATGATGAGATCACACTAGAATTCCTGGAAGGACCTCCAGATATTGCACATTACTCATGCACCAATACTGTGCAGTGTCCATTTCCGGGAGTCGTAACGGTCTGGATCCTTCTAGTGCACATTGTGTCCCTGCGATTATATAACAACACCCCCCCCCAGTATGTGTGGACGAGGCTTATATAACCTCAACGCTGTGCAGCCGGCCCCCCTGCCTCACAATGGTCAATGTACTGTGCCTGATCCCATCTGCTTTCCCGAGAGATGAGCCTGGAACATTCAGCCTGATGATGATGATGATGGCGGCTCGGGTCATATGTGTGTGCACGTACACTTTGGAACTGCTGAGCCTCAGGGTATCGGTTCCTTCCTGTAGATAGTGAAATGGATATTTGCTATGCTATGCCCATGCTATTTGTTCTTATGGTTAGGACATTGTTTCCCAACCAGTGTGCCTCCAGCTGTTGCAAAACTACAACTCCCAGCATGCCCGGACAGCCAAAGGCTGTCCGGGCATGCTGGGAGTTGTAGTTTTGCAACAGCTGGAGGCAAACTGGTTGGAAACACCTGGATTTGTGGCTTATCCCAATAAAAAAAAAAAACAAAACAGCTTGAAGACTAGACCCATGCAGCGCCTTGCAGTACTAGAACTCTCAGTTTGCATGAAGGCCTTTAAAGGGGTACTGCGGTGGAAAACGTTTTTTTTTTTTTTTTCTTTTTTTAAATCAACTGGTGCCAGAAAGTTAAACAGATTTGTAAATTACTTCTATTAAAAAATCTTAATCCTTCCAGTACGTATTAGCTGCTGAATACTACAGAGAAAATTCTTTTCTTTTTGGAACACAGTGCTCTCTGCTGACATCTCTGTCCATTTTAGGAACTGTCCAGAGTAGGAGAAAATCCCCATAGCAAACATATACTGCTCTGCTGACATCTCTGTCCATTTTATGAACTGTCCAGAGCAGCATATGTTTGCTATGGGGATTTTCTCCTACTCTGGACAGTTCCTAAAATGGACAGCAGAGGTCAGCAGAGAGCACTGTGCTCATGATGTCAGCAGACAGCTCTGTGTTCCAAAAAGAAAAGAATTTCCTCTGTAGTATTCAGAAGCTAATAAGAGGAAGGATTGAGATTTTTTTTTAATAGAAGTAATTTACAAATCTAATAACACAATAGTAGAGGTCCGAAGAAGCGCATGCGCGCGATCTGGCCCGTTACCTGAAGTGCTCTCTGTCTCCCCGCTCCCCTGCCTGTCAAGTCTTCCACGTCATGGAATAAATGGAATCTGCTATACACGGTCAGTGCTCCGCTACTTTTTTTCTACTATTGTGTTATTAGATCCAAGATGCTATTAGATCCAGGTGCTTGAATAGGAAGGTGCGTAGCTACTCTCTTTTATGTTAATTTACAAATCTGTTTAACTTTCTGGCACCAGTTAATTTAAAAAAAAAAAAAAAAAAATTTTTTTTTTTTTTTTTTTACCGGAGTACCCCTTTTTTTTTAAATCCTACAACTTTGTCATGTCACCGAATCCTCATGGTCGTGTAACGTGGTTTCCGCCAACTTATCAGAAGTCACGGGTAAAAAGACAGCATGGTGGAAATTGGAGTGTAGAATCCCATTGCACGGCTCAATGCTATGTATATGACACAAGGTTGCAGAAGGGCGCATTTCGTGTATCGCAAATCTTTTATATTCCTGTTTGGGGCATTATAATATGTTGCCACAACAAAGCAACGCGAACGGCCGGGTTGGTTTCGTGGCCGCACCTGCCACTCCTACTTTTTTTTTTTTGTGTCAGTGAGGCATGACATCTGTGTGCGATATATTTTATTTTATTTTTTTTTTTTAGGTGCTTCGCTCAAAATTTGGCCAAATAGTTTGGACCATTTAAAAAAAATAAAAATAAGTGTATAAGAAATTTCTAAAAAAACATATATATATATATATATATATAATATATATATAATTTTTTTTTTTTTTTATTATTATTCCTTTTGCTGGACCAGGCAGAGGGGGTAGCTAAACTGAGAACCCCCGCCCCTTTAAACATTTCTGGGGTGGATAGGGAGTACCCTATACTATAATCTACTACAGTGTTTCCCAAGCAGTGTGCCTCCAACACTGATCTACTGTGATGGTGCTTTGGAAAAGTAATCCCCAATCTGTGGCTCTCCAGCTGTTGCAAAACTACAACTCCCATCATGCCCTGATAGTTGTAGTTTTGCAGCAGCTAGGGAGCCACAGTTTGAGCATCATTTCTGTATTCGGTGCAACCATTGCAGCCTTTCCCAGGGCCAAGGTGCCTAAGGATACAGCAATGCCAGGAGAAGAGATGTGTGATGGCATCTAAGGAGTGTATGTACCATGCAGCTGCCAGGGGGGGCAGTATATTGATTTTAACTGTGCGGCATATAACATGGTGATGTTCAGTCCTCAGCGGGTCTTCAGTGCATTGTATAGTGTGGTCTGCGGTTAGGCACAGGGTGAGGAGGAAGGGTGTGATGGTGATACTACGATTAGCCCAGGAAGTGACTGGAGACAGGCTGCCGCGGCTCTACCTCTTCCCTTACTGTAATTGAGTTGACTACTGCAATGCTAGTGTTCTGGTCAATACTGTACAGTCACAAGATAACCTTTTCAATCCCTCTAATCCGGCATTTGATAATCCAGCACTTGTCTGCGATAACAAACTGCAGGAGTGCCATAAAGCGATCCACGGGGGATGGGACAGAAATAACCCAGTTATAAGCCAGGAAGGTATTATAGGGCAACATTCTAATACAGTACAGGGATAATACACAGTAATGTCACAGTACAGGGATAATATACACAGTGATGTCACAGTACAGGGATAATATACACAGTGATGTCACAGTACAGGGATAATATACACAGTGATGTCAAAGTACAGGGATAATATACACAGTGATGTCACAGTACAGGGATAATATACACAGTGATGTCACAGTACAGGGATAATACACACAGTGATGTCAAAGTACAGGGATAATATACACAGTGATGTCACAGTACAGGGATAATACACACAGTGATGTCACAGTACAGGGATAATACACAGTGATGTCACAGTACAGGGATAATACACAGTGATGTCACAGTACAGGGATAATATACACAGTGATGTCAAAGTACAGGGATAATATACACAGTGATGTCACAGTACAGGGATAATACACAGTAATGTCACAGTACAGGGATAATATACACAGTGATGTCACAGTACAGGGATAATATACATAGTGATGTCACAGTACAGGGATAATACACAGTAATGTCACAGTACAGGGATAATACACAGTGATTCCACAGTACAGGGATAATATACACAGTGATGTCACAGTACAGGGATAATATACACAGTGATGTCACAGTACAGGGATAATATACACAGTGATGTCACAGTACAGGGATAATATACACAGTGATGTCACAGTACAGGGATAATACACAGTGATGTCACAGTACAGGGATAATATACACAGTGATGTCACAGTACAGGGATAATATACACAGTGATGTCACAGTACAGGGATAATATACACAGTGATGTCACAGTACAGGGATAATACACAGTAATGTCACAGTACAGGGATAATACACAGTGATTCCACAGTACAGGGATAATATACACAGTGATGTCACAGTACAGGGATAATACGCACAGTGATGTCACAGTACAGGGATAATACACACAGTGATGCCACAGTACAGGCATAATACACACAGTGATGTCACAGTACAGGGATAATACACAGTGATGTCACAGTACAGGGATAATACACACAGTGATGTCACAGTACAGGGATAATACGCACAGTGATGTCACAGTACAGGGATAATACGCACAGTGATGTCACAGTACAGCGATAATACGCACAGTGATGTCACAGTACAGGGATAATACACACAGTGATGCCACAGTACAGGGATAATACACAGTGATGTCACAATACAGGCATAATACACACAGTGATGTCACAGTACAGGGATAATACACAGTGATGTCACAGTACAGGGATAATACACACAGTGATGTCATAGTACAGGGATAATACGCAC
Source organism: Hyla sarda (assembly GCF_029499605.1). NCBI lineage: Eukaryota > Metazoa > Chordata > Amphibia > Anura > Hylidae > Hyla > Hyla sarda. Next base: position 121,179,880 of record NC_079198.1, on the reverse strand, counting down.
AGTGATGTCATAGTACAGGGATAATACGCACAGTGATGTCACAGTACAGGGATAATACGCACAGTGATGTCACAGTACAGGGATAATACACAGTAATGTCACAGTACAGGGATAATACACAGTGATTCCACAGTACAGGGATAATATACACAGTGATTCCACAGTACAGGGATAATATACACAGTGATGTCACAGTACAGGGATAATATACACAGTGATGTCACAGTACAGGGATAATATACACAGTGATGTCACAGTACAGGGATAATACACAGTGATGTCACAGTACAGGGATAATACACAGTGATGTCACAGTACAGGGATAATATACACAGTGATGTCACAGTACAGGGATAATAAACACAGTGATGTCACAGTACAGGGATAATATACACAGTGATGTCACAGTACAGGGATAATACACAGTGATGTCACAGTACAGGGATAATACACACAGTGATGTCACAGTACAGGGATAATACACACAGTGATGTCACAGTACAGGGATAATACGCACAGTGATGTCACAGTACAGGGATAATACACGCACAGTGATGTCACAGTACAGGGATAATACACACAGTGATGCCACAGTACAGAGATAATACACACAGTGATGCCACAGTACAGGCATAATACACACAGTGATGTCACAGTACAGGGATAATACACACAGTGATGTCACAGTACAGGGATAATACACAGTGATGTCACAGTACAGGGATAATACACACAGTGATGTCACAGTACAGGGATAATACACACAGTGATGTCATAGTACAGGGATAACTGCTATGGACATTGCTGTGTAGTCTTTATATGTTATGAATTCTTTCGGCTGTAACTTCCTCATTTCCTTCTCACGCAACGTTCCCACCAATCGGCTGAACGTTCCTACAGGAGTCGCTGACAAGGATTTCTGCCCTTCATGCCATTCGTTTTCTTACATCGTCTGTATACATTACACATCATACGGGTGAAATCCGCATCCGATTCCACATTGAGGTTGGGTTCACATGGGACTGAAATGCAGCAGATTGCGTTACGGATGTGGCACTGCTGTCACTGAGGCTCTGCATGATGCCATGGTGGCACTGCCAGCTCTTGGGGAGGTGGTTATTTCCCTGTATTTTTTGTTCGGACGATCCACATTCACCATCTTCTCCTTCTTCTCGGTAACAGGTCAGGACACAGAAGGGTTCATTGAGAACATTTGCCGTCAGCGAGCTGGTGCAACGTTGCATCATGTCCCCGCAGCTAAGACGTGAACTTTGTGCACACTTGGGCATTGTCCCTTAAAGAGACAGCGACAGAGCAGAAAACAAAGGCAGAGCCTGAGTCAGTGTAGGTGGCAGGGGATTAGTTATTCAAGGGCAAGATACGATCTGACAGGCGTCTGTTCACACCTTTTTAGATTTTAGATTTTTTTTTCTTCTGCATTACAGTGTTTTTCAACCAGTGTGCCTCCTGCTGTTGCTAAACTACAACTCCCAGCATGCCCGGCCAGCCGGGCATGCTGGGAGTTGTAGTTTAGCAACAGCAGGAGGCACACTGGTTGAGAAACACTGCTATATTGGACATGAGTATATAATGTGGTAGTGTTGCCATAGGAGGCCAGTAAAGTTCAGCTTGAGTGCCGTCAGCCATGTTGGTTGCCACCCAGCTTTCCCAAACACTGATATACCTATGACTGTGTATAGGTGATGTATGTTTTATTACTTTTCCTGACTAATTGCTTCTTTTTTTCTTCCTTCATCTTATGCCTTTCATTTCCTTCCAATGAAATATTTATTATCCGGCGTTAAGAGGATTGGAGCGCGGGAGGCTCATTTGTCCGTAAGGTCATTGCCAGAGTGATTGGGGGTGTTAAAGCAACGGAGAGAGAGCGCGAAAGTAAGGCCATGTTCACATGGCAGAATTTGAGTCCTATTGTTTTCAATGGGATTCTACTGCACCTCACACACGGCGGAATTGCGCACAGCCGAAACATCTGCCGAGGAAATCCCGATTCCTACCTCTGTAGAAAGAACTGACATTGATCGAATTTTCCGGTCAGACATTCCGCAAAAATTCTGCCGTGTGAACATGGCCTAAGAGAGCGTTCAGTCCGTAGGTTTCTGTATATGAATGATGAGGCTCCAGAGCAAAATTCAAAATGGATCCCCGCTTCTGGTGCTGTTTAATTCCCATCTAGAGACAAGATGGACATGTTTAAGGGGGTCCCCCTAGACTGATTGGCAGCCTGAGCTACTAGTACATGCTTGCACTATTATTAGGGCACTATATGCTGAGGATCATCATGATGGAGGGGGGCAATATTTGTGTAAGGGTAGGGTCACATGTAACGCATCCGCAGCGTATTTTACGCTGCAGATCCGCCGATGACTCGACCCATAGTGAACCTCCAGCTGTTGCCACCCCATAGCCCTGCCTCTCCCTGCCACCTTACCTGCTCGCAGCAGCAATCTGCCGCTCTGAGCAGCCACACAGGGGCCTGTGAGTCGCTGGGCGCATGCGCAGTGTACTCAGACAGCTGGAGGCACACTGTGGGTCGGGTCACCGGCGGATCCGCAGCATAAAATACGCTGCAGATCCGTTACATGGGACCCTACCCTTAGACTGAGTATACTAGCGTCTATCTAGTCCAGAGCAGTGTCCTCTGGGGATGGAGTAAGAGGCACCTATAGAGGCCCCTACAGAGCCCCTAAATACCACACAGAACCCTGCTATTGCACAATGACAGATCTCCCTAGTGTCCAGTCAGTGTTACATTGTATCCTGTGCACAGAAGGTGGTTGCCCCTAGCAACCATTTAAACTGTACTGGATACATCTACTTTGTAGTTGCCCTCTTTCTAGAACTGTCTGCCATGCTGTTGCGTTACAGATGTTTCAAAAAGCACTAGCATGCTGGGAGTTGTAGTTTTGAAACACTGGACAGTCTGCTGCAGTTAGGGCATGCTGGGAAATGTAGTTTTGCAACAGCAGGAGAGCCCGCAGCTGTCGGGCCATACTAAGAGTTTTAGGTTTTTCATCTGCTAGAGAGCTTATAGCAGTCCGGGTCTGCTGGGAGTTATAGTTTTTTTTTAAATAGTATTACAATAGTTGGAAAGCCACATCAGGAAACATGGGTCTACATTGTCTCCCAACCAGTGTGCCTCCAGCTGTTGCAATATTTTAACTGCCAGCATGCCTGGACAGCCTTAGACTGCACGCTGGGAGTTGCAGTTTTGCAACAGCTGGAAGCACACTTGATGGGAAACACTGATTTTGAGCTTTAGACCTAGACATCATAGACCAGTGTGCCTCCAGCTGTTGCAGAACTACAACTCCCAGCATGCCCTGACAGACTTCGGTTATCCCGCCATGCTGGGAGTTGTTGTAGTTGTGCAACAGCTGGAGGCACACTTGTTGGGAAACACTGAAATTGGGCTATAGACCTATACACTATAGACCAGTGTGCCTCCAGCTGTTGCAAAACTACAACTCCCAGCATGCCCTGACAGCCGAAGGCTGTCAGGGCATGCTGGGAGTTTGTTTTGTAACAGCTGGAGGCACACTGGTTGGGAAATACTGATCTTGAGCTATAGACCTATAAACCAATGTGCCTCCAGCTATTGCAGAACTACAACTCCCAGCATGCCCTGACAGACTTCGGCTGTCCCACCATGCTGGGAGTTGTAGTTTTGCAACAGCTGGAGGCACACTGGTTGGGAAAGCGTGGTCTAGAATAATGTTTAAAATCAGGTTGCCTGTGACCTGTCCCCCTGTAGGTTTGGGGTGCAGATACCAGGGTTTTGGAGCGAACAGTTGTTTTGCCATCCCAGAGATTTGCGCTGAGCCAGGTCTGCAGGACGTCACGTTGGCGGCTCGGGGCCAGCCATGCAACATGTTAATGCAGATGGTAATAGACAGCGGTGTCCGTGGCGACAGAACGATTCCAGAGAATGCTATTAGGCTTAAAAGCCTCTGCCGCGGATTTCACTTGCAATTTCGGAAAAAAAAGTGGGCGGTGATTGTGATAATGGAACATCTCGCACACAACCCCCCCCCCCGCCCCCCTTCCCCGGCGAACTGCGTCCACATTATCCACTGTCAGCAAGAAAACCAGTCAGCAGAGAAGCGGCTATTGCGTATCCTTCTCCATACACATCCAGAGCTGCGTCTGCAAATCTGCTGCTTTTCCTCCAGCAAGTGCAATCTTGGTCCTGTGACTGCGGACTGAATTGAAGCAGCAGAATGGTGAATGCAGCTCTGGATGTGACTAGAGTGTAAAATGGGGGAACAATACACTGTATTGTGTGCCAGCAAACCCCAGAATGCACCCTGCCCATGCCATGCTGCTGTGTTAGCGGTCCTGGACTCAAAGTTGCCAGGCATGAACTTTTCTCGGACGTAGAGGAAGAAAAACGTGGATTTAAATAGACAGACATGTGATGGCGACAGCTGCTGCCGGGACTGTGGTCTCGCTGTGCAAACACTTTGTGCCCGGCGGTCACGTAAAAGTCGCTCATGATGTGCAATGTGATTCATCGGCTGATGTCACCGAGGAGACAATGGCCAAATAAAAGTTTAGGTTTCACGCGGCATCACTAGGGGGGCATATACATGCTACAGCAGTGTTTCCCAACCAGTGTGCCTCCAGCTGTTGCAAAACTACAACTCCCAGCATGCCTGGACAGCCTTCGGCTGTCCAGGCATGCTGGGAGCTGTAATTTTGCAACAGCTGGAGGCGCACTGGTTGGTAAACTCTGCCTTTGGTTATGTTCACATGGCGTCATTATTGCAGAATGTCCGCCTGGAACATACTAGGACAGCTCGGAAATAAGCCGTCTCCATAGACGTCAATGCATTTCCGAGCGAATTCTGCACATTAAGTGGATTCTTGCGTCGGAAACATCCACCGCTAAAATCCTGGACTTGGCCAGAGGATAACGTGTTCCTTGTTCTGTATCAACAAACTTAAAGGGTACTCCGGTGGAAATGTTTTTTTTTTTTTTTTATTCTTTGTTTTTAATCGACTGGTGCCAGAAAGTTACACAGATTTGTAAATGACTTCTATTAAAAACATCTTTACCCTTTCAGTACTTATTAGCAGCTGTATGCTACAAAGGAAATTCTTTTCTTTTTGAATTTCTTTTTTGTCTTGTCCACAGTTCTCTCTGCTGACACCTGATGCCCGTATCAGGAACTGTCCAGAGCAGGAGAAAATCCCCATTGCAAACCTATGCTGCTGTGGACAGTTCCTGACATGGACAGAGGTGTCAGCAGAGAGCACTGTGGACAAGACAAAAAAAAAAAAAAAAATTCAGAAAGAAAATAATTTACTCTGTAGCATACAGCTGCTATAAAGTACTGGAAGGGTAAATATTTTTTTAATAGAAGTCATTTACAAATCTGTTTAACTTTCCGGCACCAGTTGATTTAAAAAAAATAAAAAATAATAATAATAATAATAATAATAATTTTTTTTCCCACCGGAGTACCCCTTTAAGTTAAGATTTCAATTGAAAAAACAAACAAACTGTTTCAAACTGCTTTAAACCTCTTCAACTGTTCAACTGCCATTTCGCTTCATCCTTTTGGTTACGACACAAATCCCGCTACCAGAATATTAATGAAGTCCTTTTTATACAACTCTGGTTCTTGTCTTGTCATGTTAGTAGGAAAAAACATAAAAAACTAAACACAGACGACTTGTATGAAGTCATATGAATCCTCCCACGGCTCCTTCCAAAAAAAAGAAGTTCTTTGGCAGCCGCCCCAGTGCAGGTAACCATGAAATTCTGGTGAATAAAGTTCTTGGAATAAGACATGGAGGACAAAAAACACAACAAAAACACAAGAGTAAAGGTGCAGGATCAGCGGGCTCACCCCAAACACTGGAATAAAGGGGGTAGGACAATGATGGGTGGGGGTGAACCTGGGACAGAGGATGACGCTTTGTTTCCCATCAACTGACTAAAGTTAAAGTAAACTTTTTAATTTTATTTAAAAAAATTTTTAACTGTTGAAGTAAAACTTAGTAGGACAAAAGGATCTCTTTAAAACTCGGCTGACCCCTAGAAGCAGCTGCTGGTGGTGTTAGTACATAGCTGGTGGCCTTCTTTACCTTCCCTGTTTTAGTTGTGGAAAAAAGATGTTCCCCCTTTGAAAAGTACCTGTCATATCCCATAAAAAAAATGTTACTCAGTACCTAATCCTGATCATGTGCATATAAGTTTTTATGTGCCTAGCGCTTATATTTCCCTCACAAATACCTTTTTTCTGTTGCTCATTTTGTCTTTCATCCTGTGCTCTGAAGGGGGGGGGGGGGGCGTGCCCATCTCTTCCCCTCACTCACCATGCATTCACTTCCTCCCTGAGTCTGCTGTGCTGTGTCTCTTCATCCAATCACTGCAGGCTGTTCTGAAACCTCCTCCTCTCTGTTTTCATGCGGCAGTCTGATAGGACAGAGGAGCGCTAGTCCCGCCCTCAATTCCTTAACTTTCTTCCAGCCTGTGCTAATGCCAGACAGGATTATGTTTCAAGTCTTGTCTGCCAGCCTGGTTGCAGGGGATTCAGTGCCTAACAACCATGGTCTTTTCAATGGGGATGCTGGACAGTATGTTGTTGCAACCAATCTGTCTGTACTTAGAGCTGTGGGCAGAGAAAGATTAAAGGGGTACTCCACCCCTAGACATCTTATCCCCTATCCCACCGCTGGGGACCCCCACGATCTCCGTGCTGCACCTGATGTTCGTTTAGGGCAGTGGTGTTCAAACTGTGGCCCTCCAGATGTTGCAAAACTACAATTTCCAGCATGCTCGGACAGCCTTTGGCTGTCCGGGCATGCTGGGAGTTGTAGTTTTGCAACATCTGGAGGGCCACAGTTTGAAGACCGCTGGTTTAGAGCGTCAGGTTCAGCGCCGGAGGCTCAGGACATCACTGCCACGCCCCCACAATGCAAGTCTATGGAAGGGGGTGTCACGCCCCCTTCCATAGACTTATATTGAGGGGGCATGCCCGTGACGTCACGAGCCTCCTCTCCCGTATCGCCAGTCATCTGGCACGGAGCGAAGTTTGGGGGTCAGCGGCAGCACCCCTGTGATCACACATCTTATGCCATATCCTTTTGGATAGGGGATAAGATGTCTAGGGGCGGAGTACTCCTTTACCCTGGCCGTGGGTGTATATCTAAAGGGTTGCACAGATAGCAGGTGCCCTGGTGCTATATAAGTATATATCAGTGTTATAGGTGGGAGCTCTGTTATAGATTTTGCACTGGGGCCTAGGATCTTCAGGTTACCCCTCTACTCTCTCCTATATAAGTATATATCAGTATTATTAGGTGGGAGCTCTGTTATAGATTTTGCACTGGGGCCTAGGATCTTCAGGTTACCCCTCTACTCTCTCCTATATAAGTATATATCAGTATTATAGGTGGGCGCTCTGTTATAGATTTTGCACTGGGGTCTAGGATCTTCAGGTTACCCCTCTACTCTCTCCTATATAAGTATATATCCGTATTATAGGGGGGAGCTCTGTTATAGATTTTGCACTGGGGCCTAGGATCTTCAGGTTACCCCTCTACTCTCTCCTATGTAAGTATATATCAGTATTATTAGGTGGGAGCTCTGTTATAGATTTTGCACTGGGCCCTAGGATCTTCAGGTTACCCCTCTACTCTCTCCTATATAAGTATATATCAGTGTTATAGGTGGGAGCTCTGTTATAGATTTTGCACTGGGCCCTAGGATCTTCAGGATACCCCTCTACTCTCTCCTATATAAGTATATATCAGTATTATAGGTGGGAGCTCTGTTATAGATTTTGCACTGGGGCCTAGGATCTTCAGGTTACCCCTCTACTCTCTCCTATATAAGTATATATCCGTATTATAGGGGGGAGCTCTGTTATAGATTTTGCACAGGGGTCTAGGATCTTCAGGATACCCCTCTACTCTCTCCTATATAAGTATATATCAGTATTATAGGTGGGCGCTCTGTTATAGATTTTGCACTGGGGCCTAGGATCTTCAGGATACCCCTCTATTCTCTCCTATATAAGTATATATCAGTATTATTAGGTGGGAGCTCTGTTATAGATTTTGCACTGGGGCCTAGGATCTTCAGGTTACCCCTCTATTCTCTCCTGTATAAGTATATATCAGTATTATAGGTGGGCGCTCTGTTATAGATTTTGCACTGGGGCCTAGGATCTTCAGGTTACCCCTCTACTCTCTCCTATATAAGTCATTATAGTGAGTTATTCTTTTACCCAGTTACATGGAGTCCCCCATAGACTCGTGTCACCCAGGCGCCTACAGTGATTTTCCAGCACAACGTAAACACTTTGGGGACGATGCTCTGGAACATTCAGTCTCCAGCTCATTCTGTACTCTCCGTTTTTGGCATCTTCCTCCATAACATTTAACCTCTCGCTTGTCCTTACTTCCCACGCTGATCTGTAAACATTGTTCTCAGCGCTTTCTTATGACCTTGCGTGAATTCTTTATCGCTAGATGGGGACATCCCTGTTATGAGAATTCTTTTGTTTAGACTCTAACCACTATTTTCTGTCATGGTGGTCACCTATTAACCCCCTCTTCTCTCTGCAGGTGTGCGGGTACGGTGGGCGCCATTGTCACGTGTCCCTTAGAGGTGATCAAGACCCGGTTACAGTCCTCAGGAGTCGCCCTCCAACCCGTTTACTATTCTCAGGTTCAGCTGGGGACCCTCAGCGGAGGAGGAGGAGGAGGAGGAGGAGTCGTGCGGCCCGCCACGTCTGTCTCCCCCAGTGTGCTGCAGGTTCTCAAGTAAGTCCTTGTGCACATACACACTCCATGGATTTGGTCAGTCCCGGCTGCCGCAGCTTTGCTTTCCGATATAAATGTTTTGCTTTGAAGACGAAACCGGCTACAGCAGCTTTCTGCAGATCTTCAGATTTATCGGTGAAGCAGGTTTACGAGGTACATGTTACATAACGGCAGAGGAGGCACAGATCAGAAGTAAGGTAGCATGGGCAACCTGTAAGACCTCTAGAACAGGGTTTCCCAACCAGTGTGCCTCCAGCTGTTGGCAAAACTACGCTCAGCATGCTCGGACAGCTGAAGGCTCCACCCATTGAAGCAGACAGGCTCTTGTCATCAGCTGACTAGTGAGGTCATGTTTCGCATTGCAACCTGGGAAAAATCTGAGACAACAGTCATTTTGTATGCTGTTAAAAATTAATCTTGGGGTGAAAATCACAGAAGTATTGTGAGAAAACCGTCACACACAGGTACAGACACTAAATTATGAACTACACTAACTTTACTGCCCCTGTAGCATAGTCAAATAAAAAAAATCCTGGAATACCCCTTTAAGCTGGCAATACATCGAATATAGTTTCCAACCAGTATGCCTCCAGCTATTGCAAAATACAACTCCCAGCATGCCATGGCATCCTTTTGCATGCTGGGAGTTGTAGTTTTTCAACAGCTGGAGGCACACTGAATGGGGAACACAGAGCTAATGTGTATGGTGTCCTCCCAAACCCTTCCTGACAGGTAGGAGCATGTAGGATTTTAATGGCCTTATCCTTATTTTCTTGGGGAAGTAAGTTGCCACCAGACACCTCCCCCCATTCAGAACGCATGCACGCTCAGCTGACATTAGCAGGCATGTGTAAAGGGGGGATATCTGGAGAGAGAGCCATCAGCTTAAATGGGCACTGTCAGATACAAAAACTTTTGATATGTTGTAAAGCATGTATAACCAATAAGTTTTGTAATCGCTTTCATTAGAACATTTTCAGTAATTCATACTTAAAAATCCAGTCAAACAACTGCCCCCCCTGCCTGCTTGGACACATACTAGTCCTGCTGTGTCCATGAGTCATCACCTATGTCATGGACACACCTCCTTGATTGACAGCTGTGAGTGCAGGGCTCAGAGCTGGAGGAAAAATCCTCCCACTGTCATCATGTGTCCCTCTACTGTCAGTGAGGACAAGCTGGGAGTTGTAGTTTTGCTAATGCTAGGGGAGATGTGAGCAGACCGCATACTGAGGGAGGGGGCGGAGACCTGCACAGTGAGGCCACGCCCCCTCCCTTTGAGAGGAATTAAGCTAAATTAAAAGTGTAATAAAAAAATAAATAAAGGTGCTAGACACATAAAAATTAGATGTACATGGTCAGGATTAGGCACTGAGTGATATATTAAAAAATGTTTTGTTTTTTTTGTTGGATCTGACGGGTACACTTTAACTACCTATCTTATGTGTATGACCTGCGTAAATCTGTGGTTTCTAAACTGTGGCTCTCCAGCTGTTATAGAACCACAACTCCTAGTGTGATAGGACACCCTTAGGGGTCTGAAATGCTATAGGTAGACATAGAAGACACTTCGAAAATGCAGGATTTCAGGCGCTGACCAAGGAAAAGAAGCTGGAGCCAGGTAGGTAACGAACAGGTTTATTCCCATGCGACGTGTTTCACCGCGCTTGCGCGGTTTCATCAGGCATGCTGCCTGATGAAACTCTAATGTTGTAAGGCCATCAGACGCTTCTTTCTGCTACAGCCATCTTGCAAACGATTCCCAAACTCTGTCTCTGCAGCACATCGCACCTATGTTATCACCCATAACGGTGCCCTGGGGCTATCGTTTCACGTTTGGTATCTGTGCCAGTTTCGTCTGTCGGGCCCTTCATCGCCCTCTGTACAGCGTTTTGCTGATTCACAGTAACAGGCGGCAACCTGTTCTCCCAGAATATTACAGACTTATTGGAAATGTCTTATCAGTTCATCTCAGCTTTACACAGAACAGACAGGTGACTCTTCCATCATCAGCTCCTGACTCTTCCATCATCAGATGTTTCACCGTTGGTTAAAGCAGTGGGGCCTCCAGCTGTTGCAAAACTACAACTCCCAGCATGTCCGGACAGCCAACGGCTGTCCGGGCATGCTGGGAGTTGTAGTTTTGCAGCAGCTGGAGGCACACTGGTTGGGAATACTAGGTTAAAGAGTAAATATTCCCCCCTCTATACCATATGGCCGTCTATTGGCTTCTGTTGGATATGGCCGTAAATTGTCCCTTAAAGGGCTACTCCGATGGAAAACAAATGTTTTCAAATCAACTGGTGTCTAATAGTTATACAGGTTTGTAAATTACTTAAAAATTCTTAAAAATCTTAATCCTTCCAGTACTTATCAGCTGCTGTATGCTCCAGAGGAAGTTGTGTAGTTCTTTTCTGTCTGATCACAGTGCTCTCTGCTGACACCTCTGTCCGTGTCGGGAACTGTCCAGAATAGGGGCAAATCCCCATAGCAATCCTCTCCTGCTCTGGACAGTTCTTGAGACAGACAGACAGGTGTCAGCAGAGAGCACTGTGGTCAGACAGGAAAGAACTAGACAACTTAGTATTCAGCAGCTGATAAGTACTGGAAAGATTAAGAATTTTTTTAAATAGAAATAATGTACAAATCTGTTTGTTTCTGGCACCAGTTGATTTGAAAACCTTTTCTTTTCCACCGGAGTACCCCCTTTAAGACAGGTCAGGGAGGCAATAGCTTGATGCTCCAAGAGCTACAAATCTTGATAGTAATGTCATTTTGTTGGGCCAGCTTCACATATATCAGGCGGAGATGGCATTTAAAAAAAAAAAAAAAAAAAAAAAAAAAAAATTTTTAATCCCAAAACATTGCATACAGCATGATTTGGTGCAGGCATGCCAAAGGGCAGATATATTGGAAACTGCCATACATCCGGAGCAGTTCCCTATTTCAGCCTGTAGGGGGACACCAGATCCAACTGGTTGCATCCAGCATTCCAGTTCAGGTCAGTTCCCCCCTAAACCCCATACCCCTCCCAAACCCCCCGAGGAGTGCTGGCCATTAGGCCTAAGCCCCACACCCCTGTTTAGGTTAGACTGTAGCCCTATCAGTTTACACCGGAGGCTGATTTCGACCACCCGCCCCCCCCCATTCCCTCTATTAGCAGCTTATGGCAATAAGGGATTTAGCTATACAGGATTCAGAGGTAGCAGGCGCACTTTAACCCACGGAGCAGGATGTCCACACATTTATGGAAGTGACATCACTTTTGGGGAAATTCACTTTAAACTCCAGCTTCCTGGTGTCACACCTGTACTGGGACATTGAGTAAAAACGAAAATTACATAATAAACTTTGCATAAACGTTATTTGATATAAGTGAATGAGCATCACATCCTGGATGAGAGCATTAGAGCTGGTGTACACATGGGTGTGAATACTTTTATCCAACATCACCCTAGTATTGTGTTTCCCCCAAGCTGCGACTGTTCAGTTGTTGTAAGACTACAACTCCCATCATGCCCTGGCAGCCTTCTTGTCTTCTCTATTATTAGGGGTACTCCGGTGGAAAAACTTTTTTTTTTTTTTTTAAATCAACTGGTGCCAGAAAGCTAAACAGATTTGTAAATTACTTCTATTAAAAAAAATCTTAATCCTTCCAGTACTTATTAGCTGCTGAATACTACAGAGGAAGTTATTTTCTTTTTGGAACACAGAGCTCTCTGCTGACATCACAAGCACGGTGCTCTCTGCTGACATCTCTGTCCATTTTAGGAACTGTCCAGAGTAGGAGAAAATCCCCATAGCAAACATATGCTGTTCTGGACAGTTCCTAAAATGGACAGAGGTGTCAGCAGAGAGCACTGTGCTCGTGATGTCAGCAGAGAGCTCTGTGTTCCAAAAAGAAAAGCATTTCCTCTGTAGTCTTCAGCAGCTAATAGGTACTGGAAGGATTAAGATTTTTTTTTTTATAGAAGTAATTTACAAATATGTTTAACTTTCGGGCAGCAGTTGATTAAAAAGAAATAAGTTTTCCACCAGAGTACCCCTTTAATAGTTGCAAAGCTACCATCATGCCAAAAGTTGTAGTTTTTGCAACAATACAGCAGTTTTCTTCAACCTGTTACAGAACTACAACTCTCATCATGCCGAGTGATGTAGTTTTTGCAAGAATAGAGCAGTTTTCTCATTCCTGTAGCAAAACAACAACCCCCATTATGCCAGGAGTTGTTGTTTTTGCAACCATAGAGCCTTCTCCACCCATTACAACCCCCATTATGCCCTGACAGCAATGATGGGAGTTGTTGTTTTGCAACCATAGAGCCTTCTCCACCCATTACAACCCCCATTATGCCCTGACAGCAATGATGGGAGTTGTTGTTTTTGCAACCATAGAGCCTTCTCCACCCATTACAACCCCCATTATGCCCTGACAGCAATGATGGGAGTTGTTGTTTTGCAACAGTTGGCGACAACATAGTAAATTCCTTACGAAACCACACCATGGATTCCTCTAGTTTTATTAAAGCTTTTCCTTATTTAATTTTTTTTGTCTTTTCAGATCCATCCTTGAAAAAGAAGGACCAAAATCTCTCTTCCGGGGACTGGGTCCTAATCTAGTCGGTGTGGCCCCTTCCAGGTAAGTGGAGGATAATCTGCCTTAGTGGTCAGAAGTAGAAGTGCAGGGGGCTGTCTTTTTTTTTTTTTTTTTTTTTTTTTCCCCCCTTACCTGTGGCCCTAATCTTTGTCTCCCAACCAGGGACTAATGCAGTGTTTTCTAAACAGGGTGTCTTAATCTTAATCCTTCCAGTACTTATCAGCTGCTGTATGCTCCAGAGGAACTTGTGTAGTTCTTTCCAGTTCGACCACAGTGCTCTCTGCTGACACCGCTGTCCATGTCAGGAACTGTCCAGAGTAGGAGCAAATCCCCCATGGCAAACCTCTCCTGCTCTGGACAGTTCCTGATACAGACAGAGGTGGCAGCACAGAGCACTGTGGTCAGACTGGAAAGAACTACACCACTTCTTGTGGAGCATACAGCAGCTGATAAGTACTGGAAAGATTAAGATTTTTTAAATAGAAGTAATTTACAAATCTGTTTGTTTCTGGCACCAGTATTTATTTTCCAGAACTACAACTCTCATCATGCCAAGTGTTGTAGTTTTTGCAAGAATAGAGCAGTGTTCTCACACCTGTAGCCCCCCAGCTGTTGCAAAACACTAATGCAGTGTTTTCTAAACAGGGTGTCTGCAGATGTTGCAAAACTACAACTCCCAGCATGCCCGGACAGCCGTTGGCTGTCCGGGCATGCTGAGAGTTGTAGTTTTGCAACAGCTGGAGACACCATGGTTGGGAAAACACTGGACTAGTGAGTGAGCACAGCACCCAGGGCTACTTTTCCCTTCTACGGCCATTGACTTTTCGTTGTTTCACCCCGTTTTTATATGACTTTGCCCTCGGCAGTCTGTTATCTGTAGGTGATAAGTGCACAGTCCGCTCCTATATCTCACCTCCGTCTTCTGAACAACAACAAACATCCTCTGAACTCTGCCCCATATCCGATCACTGCACAGCAGAAGGGTTGTTATGTAGGAAAGGGGGTCTCCAAAATGGGGGGATACATAAGAGCTAATGTACTGAATCTGCAAATAATGGGGATTCGTATTGTATGCACAGGACTGCTGCAAGGATTCTTCCCACTCTAGGCAAAAGCTAATTTTGCCGCCCTCTTGACTCCGCCCACTGGCCAAAATTGACACGACCCACGCTGGTTGTCTAACTTTCTTGCGGGAGGCAGAGCAGCACCCCCCATCAAGAGGGCGCTCTAGGCAGCTGCCTATTTTGCCTATAGGCAGAGCAAGCCCTGGGTATGCATGTCATTTTAACACTTTCATCACAGTTACCTCAACAGCAGAATAGTGAGTACAGCTCTGGAGTATAATACAGGATATAACTCAGGATCAGTACTGGATAAGTAATGTAATGTATGTACACAGTGACCTCACCAGCAGAATAGTGAGTACAGCTCTGGAGTATAATACAGGATATAACTCAGGATCAGTACTGGATAAGTAATGTAATGTATGTACACAGTGATCTCACCAGCAGAATAGTGAGTACAGCTCTGGGGTATAATACAGGATATAACTCAGGATCAGTACAGGATAAGTAATATAATGTATGTACACAGTGACCTCACCAGCAGAATAGTGAGTACCGCTCTGGAGTATAATGCAGGATATAACTCAGGATCAGTACAGGATAAGTAATGTAATGTATGTACACAGTGACCTCACCAGCAGAATAGTGAGTACAGCTCTGGAGTATAATACAGGATATAACTCAGGACTGGTCTTCAAACTGTGTGCCTCCAGCTGTTGCAAAACTAAAACTCCCAGCATGCCCAGGTGGCTTTGTATCAGCTGGAGGTCCACAGTTTGGAGACCACTGGTAAAGTGTATTGATATCAGGCATTTGTCAGGCCCCCTGAGCCGCCCCTGCACCTTTAAGCCCATCTGTGGTGCTGGCGAGGTTTGGCTCTGGCTCCGTTACAGCGCACATGTCAGCTGCTCGTGTTTGTACACAGTCTGTTCTGCAGTCGCACAGGATCTATCATCTCTTCTTTTTCCGCAGGGCTGTCTACTTTGCATCGTACTCAAAAGCCAAGGAGCAGTTCAATGCCATATTTGTCCCCAACAGTAACATCGTGCACATGTGTTCTGCAGGATGCGCAGGTAAAGGGGCTGGATTTATCATATTGCGTTGTATTACCGATGATTGATGACCGCCACGCAGCTTATGTCCTTACATTACCCTTGATCTCAAGAACTTTTTTTTTTATTTTTATTTTTTTTTAGACTTAAATGAGAACTCCAGTGTTTTTTTTTTTTTTTTAAGAATAAATAAGCATCTACTTGCCCACATATTCATCTAATTATATTCATTTTGTAGGATAAGTAATGTAATGTATGTACACAGTGATCTCACCAGCAGAATAGTGAGTACAGCTCTGGAGTATAATACAGGATATATACAGGATATAGGTTAGGGCTGGCCACTGGAAGGGGTACTTGCTGTCCTTGGATCAGGCAAAAGCATTTGATCGGGTTAACCATGAGTACCTCTGGTCTGTTCTTCTGAGATATGGCCTGCCGGGGGGGTTTGTTGATTGGCTTAAGACCTTGTATGTAGGGGCAGAGAGTTTCCCGCTTGTGAATGGTTGGATTGGCCGCTCTTTTGAGGTTGGGTCTGGCGTCCGTCAGGGTTGTCCTTTGAGCCCGTTGCTGTACGTGTTTGCAATTGATCCTTTCCTTAGGAGGATTGATTGTGGACCGTTGGCGGGGGTGAGAATGGACCTGGCGGTGCCGGATTCGGCTCTGAGGGTGGTAGCGTATGCTGATGATGTCACCGTGTTTGTCTCCTCACAAGAGGAAGGCCAATGGGTGATGTCAGAGGTGGACCGCTACTCGGAGGCATCCGGGTCCAAGATCAACCGGGTTAAGTGCGAGAGTCTCTGGCTGGGAGGGGGAGATCCTGGTTTTGATCTCCCGGACGCCCTTCCAGAGCCCCAGGAATCTGCAAAAGTTCTCGGCATCGAATTTGGCCAAGGGGATTACCCCAAACAAAACTGGGACAGCAGGCTTAAGATCGCCGCTCAGAAGGTGGATCAGTGGAAGGGTTGGTCTTTGACCCTCGGGGAAAGGGTTAACCTGATCAAAACATTCCTGCTCCCTTTACTGATATATCTGGGCAGTGTATGCATGTTGCCAGAACCTCTTTGGACCCGGGTCTACAGTGTGTTCTTCCAGATGTTATGGGGGAACAGACTGAACCTAGTGAAGAGGGAGGTTACTTACCGTACGAGGAGACTAGGGGGGTTGTGTATGGTCAACCCTGTGGTATTCCTAGTGAATACCTTTCTTAAGACCAATATAGCAAACCTCTGGTCAGAGAGGGCTCCTCCGCGGGTATCCTCCTGTAGGGGATGGTTTCGGCCTTTCTTCCAGGAATGGGAGACAGGAGGGCAAGTGAAGGATCTTCGCACACCACACGGACATCTCCCGGCTTATGCTACCCTGGTTCTGAAGGTTATTCGTCGGTGGGGTCTGGGGATGTGGGAGATTAGGACTCTGTCGAGGAAATTCCTTGACAAGAGGGTCCTGTCTTCTCATTTCCAGAGGCCATTGGCGCTCAAGGACTGCCCAAGTCGGGATCTGGAGGTGGGTTTAGAGCTTTTGAATTCTATCAGGATCCCCTTGAAGTTTTTGGACTTGACTTGGCGCTGCTTCCACGGGAAACTGTGTGTGAGGGACAATCTGAAGTGCAGGAGTTCTGATGACCGGGGATGTCCCCGCAAAGAGTGTGGAGGCATGCTGGAAAGCATGGAGCATTTTCTGCTTCATTGTCCCTTTAACACAGAGGTTTACACCAGGGTGGGCGCTTCCATTGGATGGCCTTGGCTGGCCAGTCTCTCCTATGCGGAATGGGCCTATGGGGCATTCAGAAACCTTGGAGGCTGGGACCGGTGCACTTTATTCCTAGTCAGCTCAGTGGTTAGGTACTACACGTGGAACGCACGGTGTTTAGTGTCGACGCAGCGTAAAATCCTCCCTGTGGATGTGGTGGTTAGGAACATTCTCGGTGACCTGGTGAAGGTGCGTTCTCTGGAGTACGAGAGGCTGGGTGCTGGCAGGGCCTCTCGTCTATGGAGGGGCTCTGCCTTTAAAGTGCCTTAGCCTGTTGTCTCCCCCTGGTGGTGGGCTGATGCTGGCACATTAGTCTTTTTGTTTTGAGCAGTTGGTTTATGGTAATATAGGGCTTGCAGGCGCTGAACTTGAGCTTTAGGGGTTTGTTGTTTGGCTTATAGTGTTATATGTATTTGTTATTGTATTTATTGTTGTAGTCTATTTGTATACTTATGTATTGTATATATTGTTAGTCTGTGTATATTTTATGTAATGTATATATTGTATATATTGTGTGATGCCACCTGGGGTTTGGGTTTAGTTTAGGTTGGGTGGTGGGTTAAAAAGGGGGGAGGGGGTTTGTATGGGACTTTTATATATACAGAAAATCCTGGACTGGTTCATGGACGTCTGGTAACATGTACTGGGGGCATGGGATGCGGGACCAGCTCAGGGCCAAAAAAAAAAAGTGGTGTTATTTTGTTTGTGTTGGTTTTTTATTATTTTGTATATATTACTATTATTGTTGTTGTTATTCTTTTTGGTATATTATTGGTATTGGGTTTTTGGTATTGCAACTGGGCCAGGAAATTCACATTTAGTATTAGTGTATATTAGTGTATATAGTTTATTAGTATGGTATGGGTATTATGGGTATTATAGGAATATGTCTTTTGTAAATATTGTATATATTTGTTTGTGTGCAGGAATGAGTGTGGGGTGGACCGGTGTTGTATTTTATGCTATGGTGTTTGGTTTTATGATTCGCTATATTGATATGTTCTGTCGGATATGGTATGTTTATGTTTTGTAATTTTTTTATTGTTATGTTTGAAATTTTAATAAAAGATCTACAGGATATAACTCAGGATCAGTACAGGATAAGTCATGTAATGTATGTACACAGTGACCTCACCAGCAGAATAGTGAGTACAGCTCTGGAGTATAATACAGGATAACTCGGGATCAGTACAGGATAAGTAATGTAATGTATATACACAGTGACCTCACCAGCAGAATTGTGAGTACAGCTCTGGAGTATAATACTGGATATAACTCAGGATCAGTACAGGATAAGTAATTTAATGTATGTACACAGTGACCTCACCAGCAGAATAGTGAGTACAGCTCTGGAGTAGAATACAGGATATAACTCAGGATCAGTACAGGATAAGTAATGTAATGTATGTACACAGTGACCTCACCAGCAGAATAGTGAGTGCAACTCTGGGGTATAATACCTGCCCAAATGCATATTGTAGGAGCCGTCTGGTAGCAGTAACCTATAGAAAATCTACATGTGGTGCATTGGTTGATTTCCGGCTGGTAAATGGGTTTGTAAAGCAAGTAAGAAAATACCATTGTATATGTGGAATTACTTTTCACACTCCACCTCCCCATAATAATCCATCCATGGAGTTTCTTCTTCCTTTATCTCCGCCATTACCATTTAGCAGCCCCCTCCGGCCCCTGCTCTGCAGTAGACTGCTGCCTTCTCTCCGCAGAGCCTTTCACAGCATTGCAGGGATGCTCCGCTCTGCAGCACATTGATCCATTGTAATAATTGCAGTGGTGGCTGAATGTGCAGCATAGAAGAGCTGTGGTTGTGTAACCTAGAGATAAGAACGTTTGTGGCTGCACACTGCCCCCTAATGTCACACTGGGGAACTACAATCGATCACCTTCTTACTGCAGTATATTAGTAGAGATCTAGTAGATTACAGGATATTTTCTTGCCTTTATTTACTGGTACACTTTTTATAATTAATGACATTGTTCTATAAGGATCCGATTTGCTTCTGTCTTGCAGCTTTTGTTACAAATACAATGATGAATCCAATCTGGATGGTGAAAACACGAATGCAGCTTGAGAGGAGGTAAGGGCTATAGATGTCAGTGTTTTACCATTGGCTTCCCACTTAGTCTACCATTCACATACTTACCCTTTTGCTATCCCCCTTGTCTCGTGTTATTAGGGTGGGAGGCTCCAAGCAGATGAACGCGCTGCAATGTGCCCGATATGTCTACCGGACCGAAGGCATCCGAGGCTTCTACAGGGGGCTCACCGCCTCGTACGCAGGGATCTCTGAGACCATAATCTGCTTTGTCATATACGAAGGGTTAAAGAAGCGCCTGGAAGAGCTGCACCTGTCTGCGGCAAATGCCAGTACTAGAGAGAAGATGTCGGCCAACTTTCTAGGGTTAATGCTCGCTGCCGCGTTCTCCAAGGGATGTGCCTCCTGCATCGCTTACCCACACGGTAGGTTTAGTATATCAGCTATTTACTATGCTAAGAGAGATAATATCTGGAAACTTTTCTATGCCCTATGGCGGTGTTTCCCAACCAGGGTGCCTGCAGCTGTTGCAAAACTACAACTCCCAGCATGCCCGGACAGCCAACGGCTGTCCGGGCATGCTGGGAGTTGAAGTTTTGCAACAGCTGGAGGCGCCCTGGTTGGCGAACACTGTCCTGTGGACTGCCATATTATGTCTGGTGCAGGGCCTAAGGGGACGGGGCATGCCACAGGGATTCTAAGGACATGTTTACATCGTCCATGGCATCTGTATAAGAAATCTGAGGCATGTCCTGGGATCTCTGATGCAGATTTTCATACAAATATTTGTATGCAAATAATTGCATATTTGCATACAAAAGGGCTGATATCAGCGTCCCGGCCTCAGTGTCTGTCTTTGCATGAAAACACCTCATATAGATTTTCAGATCCACACCAACAATACTGTGCGCATTTACATTAAAGGAGATATCCAGTGGTGAAAAACGTATCCCATATCCTATATTGAAATCTGCAGCTTTAAATCCTGCGCATCAAATGGGTAGTCCAGTGGTGAATTTAGATTTAGATTTTTAGATTTTAGATTTTTAGTTGCAGTATTTCCGCTATGGAAAATTCGCCGCAGACTCTCTACTTCAATGGTATTTGTTGGAGAAGAGTGAACTTACAGTAAATTCGATTCGTCACAAACTTCTCGGCTCAGCAGTTGATGACTTATCCTGCATAAATTAGTTCCGTTTTCAGGTGCTCCGGTGGCTGGAGACTCTCATATAGGACTGTATCCACCTTTTCCAGCCCACCGGAGCACCTGAAGGCTGAACTAATTTACGCAGGAAAAGACATCAACTGCCGAGCCGAGAAGTTTGTGACGAATCGAATTTACTGTAAGTTCGCTCATCTCTAGTATTTGCCTAAATGTTGCCACAGAGAGCCCAACCCCATTCAAACTTTCAATCAAATCTGCCCGTGGGAATGAGTCCTAGGGGTGCGTTCACAGGTGCGTATTTTCTGTAGCTGAATTCCATGTGGAGCAAAATATGCAGCAGTTCCTGTATGTAGGAACAAAGGAAGGCTGCCAGCAGCATGCTGGGAGTTGTAGCTTTTTTACAGATAGAGAGCATACAGCATTCATGGCATGCTTGGGGCTGTAGAACTAGAGAGTTTGAAGCAGTCAGTGCATGCTGGGAGTAGTAGGTTTGCATCAATTAGAAAGCTTAAATGGGAACTCCAGTGGAAAACACATGTTTTCAAAGCAACTGGTGCCAGAAAGTTAAACAGATTTGTAAATTACTTCTGTTTCAAAATCTTAATCCTTCCAGTACTTATCAGCTGCTTTACACTACATTATGAGGAAATTATGAAGTTCTTTCCAGTCTGACAACAGGAACTGTCCAGAGCAGGAGAAAATCCCCATAGAAAATTTGCAAGACAAAAAAGTAGACCAGGCACTGCAAGGGTTAATATGCTAAACTGGATAGCTATGGGTGAGTTGCCTGTCTTATTATTCTTATCTTTTTTGGACTTGCATCCCCTCTCATGCTCTGGACAGTTCCTGACATGGACAGAGGTGTCAGCAGAGAGCACTGTGGTCAGACTGGAAAGAACTTCTCAAATTTCTCTGTAGTATACAGCAGCTGATAAGTACTGGAAGGGTTAAGATTGTTTAATAGAAGTAATTTACAAATCTGTTTAACTTTCTGGAGCCAGGTATGCAGCAGCTGGAGCGCTGGAAGCAGTCACTGCATGCTGGGAGTAGTAGGTATGCAGCAACTCGAGCGCTTGAAGCAGTCTGTGCATGCTAAAAGTAGGAGATTTGCCACAACCAGAGAGTTTACAGTTATCACAGCATGCTGGGAGTTGTAGTTTTACCAAAGTTTGGAGATAACAGCCAGAGCAGAAGCATAAAATCCAGCAATGCCAGTAGAAGTTACCGTCACATGAGCCTGTTGTGCCCATCAGATGCTCCGACAGGCTAATACAGTGATCCCTCAACTTGCAATGGCCTCAACATACAATAGTTTCAACATACAATGGTCTTTTCCGGACCATTGTAAGTTGAAACCAGACTCAACATACAATGCTACAGACAGTCCAGATCTGTGAAACTTGTCAATGGCCGGAAGAACCGACCAATCAGAATGGGCATTCACTGGTAAAACCCCTGTATAACTGAAGCGTATGCACTGACTGGTGTCTGGTAGCGCCCCCTACAGTACAGGGAGGTATTACATGTTCTGTACTCTTTACCTGTATTACTGAAGTGCATGCACTGACTGGTGTCTGGTAGCGCCCCCTACAGTACAGGGAGGTATTACATGTTCTGTACGCTTTACCTGTACCAGGATTAGCTGCTCCTTTGGACACCAGGTGAGGGCGACTCCATGTTACTTTTTTAGGACACTGTGTACTGTACAGGACCCTGAAGAAGCTCCTGTCCTCTACATAGACCACTGTTTCCCAAGCAGGGTGCCCCCAGCTGTTGCAAAACTACAACTCCCAGCATGCCCGGACAGCCTTTGGCTGTCCGGGCATGCTGGGAGTTGTAGTTTTGCAACAGCTGGAGGCTCCCTGCTTGGGAAACACTGACATAGACAGTGATTTACAGCTCCCAGCAGATCTTTCTTACTTTTATATGTAAGGACTTACTTTATCTACTAATTTTTCTTTTAATTCTCACTTTTTCCTATTTTTGGATGACATTTTGGTGGCTTCAGAACCAATTACCAGGTTTCCATAGAGTTCCGGACTAAACATACAATGGATTCAACATACAATGGTCGTCCTGGAACCGATTAATATTGTAACTTGAGGCACCACTGTATACTGCATACAACCTGTTAATTTGGGTATTTTCTAGGTGCAGGTTACTAGTCTGTACCTGTGTAATGTTCTTCTATGGCCGCCACTGACCCCCATCCTATTTTCCCTCACAGAGGTCATCCGCACGAGGCTTCGAGAAGAAGGCAGCAAGTACAAGACGTTCTGTCAGACGGCGCGGCTGGTGGCGCGGGAGGAGGGCTACGCAGCCTTTTACAGAGGACTTTTAGCTCAACTTTTCCGGCAAATTCCCAACACGGCCATTGTCCTGTCTACGTACGAACTTATAGTCTATTTTCTCCGTGATAAACCCAAGTAGAGCGGGGGCGCAAAAGGCACAATGGACACTGACCAAAACGAAAGACTGCTGTACTGTAAAGGACGCGGGACGCCCCGCCGCGCCCTTCTCAACACCTTTTCTGGGAAGTTTAAATTCTCATTCACATTTAGTAGTTACTTTGTATATTTTGTTATTTAAAAACAACTTGCAGAGTCCCGATCCCACCGACGCTGCGAGTAACACCATCCCGCTATTTAAAGGGGTGCTTCACTGGAAACTTCTTTTTTTTTTTTTTTTTTTTTTTTTTTTTAAATCAACTGGTGCCAGAAAGTTTAAACAGATTTTCTAAATTACTTCTATTAAAAAAATCTTAATCCTTCCTGTACTTATTAGCTACTATATACTACAGACAAAGTTCTTTTCTTTTTAAATTTTCTTTGTCTGATCACAGTGCTCTCTGCTGACACCTCTGTCTATTTTAGGAACTGTCCAGAGTAGGAGTAAATCCCCCATAGCAAACCTATCCTGCTCTGGACAGTTCCTAAAATGGACAGAGGTGTCAGCAGAGAGCACTGTAGTCAGACAGAATTCAAAAATAAAATGACTTTCTCTGGAGCATACAGCAGCTGATAAGTACTGGACGGATTAAGATTTTTTAATAGAAGTAATTTACAAATCTGTTTAACTTTCTGGCACCATTTTTATTTAATTTTTTTTAAATAAACTGTTCTCCAGCGGAGTACCCCTTTTTAATATTCAGCCTCGGCTGGGGCGGTATTTTTCACGAGTTGCATCTAATTTATATCTATAAAGAACCGGAGTGGAAGAACCAAAAAAAAAGTTTCTGGTCTCTGTGCTGATTTCTTAAACCTAGATGTTAAAGTCGGGGGGGACGACCTTGTTTGCCATAGAACAGTGGTCTCCAAACTGTGGACCTCCAGCTGCTGCAAAACTACAACTCCCAGCATGCTCCACAGTTTGTAGACCACTGATACAGTAATTCAGCTGTTGCAAAACTACAACTCTCAGCATGCCCGGACAGCCGTTGGCTGTCCGGGCATGCTGGGAGTTGTAGTTTTGCAACATCTGGTGGGCCACAGTTTAGAGACTTTGGCTTGAGATATTTTTGGAATTAAAGTGGTATTCCAGGCCAAAACTTTTTTATATATATCAACTGGCTCCGGAAAGTTAAACAGATTTGTAAATTACTTCTATTAAAAAAAAAAATCTTAATCCTTCCAATAGTTATTAGCTTCTGAAGTTGAGTTGTCGTTTTCTGTCTAACTGCTTTCTGATGACTCGCGTCCCGGGAGCTGTGCAGTTCCTATGGGGATATTCTCCCATCATGCACAGCTCCCGGGAAGTGACATCATCATTGAGCAGTTAGACAGAAAACTTCAGAAGCTAATAACTATTGGAAGGATTACGATTTTTTAATAGAAGTAATTTACAAATCTGTTTAACTTTCCGGAGCCAGTTGATTTATATTAAAAAAGGTTTTGCCTGGAATACCCCTTTAAGGAAGAAAATTTAAAAATTTTGAAATCACAATTGCTCTATATTGTCTCTCAAATTACTATCCCAGGTGTATATGGACTGCAACCATAGGGTACAAACTCATCCTACTAAAATGCATTGATGGGGTTATTCTGGATAAGAAAAACAGAGCTGAAAAAAATAATAATAATTATAATATAGTTTTGCGCCTCTACTCAGGTTGTGTGTGGTATTGCAGCTCAGATCCATTGAAGTGTCTGGAGCCGAGTTGTAATGCTACACACGACCTGAGGACAGGGGTGGCACTGTTTTTTTGTTTTAAGAAATCAGCTGTTTTTCTAATACTAGATAACCCCTTTTAGGCTGTGTTTTTTTACACCCTGTAGCTAGTGGTACCGTAATTACTTACGGTGTGGGTTTTTGACACGATAGCTGAAATTACAGTCAAAATTGCACATTTTACAGCAATTAGGCAAATTGTTGTAAAATGCGGCATTTTTTATAGTAAATTTGCTCAATTGGGGCAAAAAAAGATTTGTTGTGGCACCACTAATTAGCTGCAACGTGTAAACACAGCCTTAAAGGTAATGTGTCATCAGAAAATGTTTTTTATGCTTCTCCTGAGAAGAAAGGCATTAATGGGAGGTGATCTGTACAGAACAGGAGATCTCGGCTTAGTTTTAGAACTTGTGACCCGAATGAAACTGCAAGATTTCTGGATTATTATTTTAAAAAAAGGTTTAAAAAGTAGGAAAAAAAACTCTTAAAAATATATGTTTAAAGGGACCTGGTCAACACTTTCATACTGCCTGAACCACGAGTCCTAGAGCAGTCCCCGGTTGCTTCTTCCTGCCCTACCAGCCTTGATTGATGGATCTCTCCCTTTGTGTGGGCGTAGGAAGAGATCTATTAATCAAGGCTAATGGAGCAGACAAAAGCCACCAGGGACCACCCCAATGACTTGTGGTTCACCCATCAGGAAAATGATTACCGATTCCTTTTAACCATATTTTTTGAGAATTTTTGGTGATTTGTATTTATACATTTTTATTTTTTTTTTCATTTTACTATCTGTATTTCATAAACATCCAGAAATCTTGCAGTTCCCATTCTGGCCACTAGGGCTAAAACTAAGATGAGACTTCCTGTTCTGTACAGATCACTTCAAATGAATGACTTTCAGCCTGTGTATAGATAACACTGGATCCACCACCATTCACAGCAGATACCAGACTCCTCCTCACTGTAGAGTGACCTCTGTAAAGGTCACAGAGAATGCCTAGTATGATCTCCAATTAATCTGAATGGGACAGCTCCTGTCCATTTTTGTCTACGGTTTGCTGCTGTAAAGTATAATACTAAATGATGTTCAAAACAGCTCAGGCAAGATGGCAGATCCCAGAAAAATATACAAAATATTTAATAAAAAAAATCTGATCAGGAAATAGAAACGGATTAGAAAATAGGAACAGTATTTGGCTCTAATCAGGAAAAAAAAATATAGGTGACACATTCCCTTTTAAGGCTTCATACATACATTTCCATTGCAGCAGCCTCCCATTGTTTTCAATGGATTTTGCTGCAACGTGCACATGGCGGAAACACCTGCCGCGTAAATTCTGATTCCGGCCTCTGCAGAAAGAATTGACATGTCAATTCTTTCTGCGGAATCTGCTTAAAAATGCATTGCTGTCTATGGAGACGTTCCATTTACGAGCGGCCCTAGTGCCATCAAGCAGCCAGTGCCTGCTGCTTGCGGAATGTCCGCCTGCAAGTTTTCCATGTGGAGATTCTGCCTTTTCAATGCGGCCTTAGGGGGACATTCATCAGTGTTGGTGTAGGTAATGTTTTTTGTAGATCGTTTTGGATGGTCTAAATTTGGTACAATTGCACCTAATTTACCATACTTGTGCAAGGCACATGATACATTTTTTGCAAAGTTTTAAATCTCCCCACAGTTCTGCTTGTACATCTGAGCTGCACCTCACAGGAAAAGTGGACACAGGGATTTTGTTCTATTGCTTTGAGGCTCTGATTCCATTGGGGCTTTTAACCCACGCTGCTGCTGAGCAGTTCTGGGTTAAGTCTTTGTGCGCTATCCTGTATATACAGTCATCTATAGATGACTGTATATACAGGATACAGTAAGCACACGTCAACAATTGGAGGCTCCCTGTTACACACTGCAGTATGGGAGCACTCCTCAGGGGAGAGCGCCAAAAATGTACTAACCTTTTCTTTGTTTTTTATTCTCCTTTCAGATTTGTGAATGCAGAGGACTACGTCAGATTCGGTGGATTGAGACGATGACCAGCGTTTTTTGAATTTCAATAAAAAGGTTAACGAGGGCTGTGGGGCAGTGTTGTTTAAATAAAAAAAAAAATTTCAATGTATTGTCTTTTTTAGAATTGAATTTTTAGGCTTAGTAGTGGAAGCCATCTTGTAGACTGAATCCATTACTAAGCTGGGGCTTAGCTAGCGCTACCCCCCAATTATTACCCCGGTACTCACTGCCCCAGGCGCGCCAGGAAGAATCGTGCCAACAGGCCCAGAGCGTCAAATATGGTGCTCCTGGGCCTAGGCGGTAACAAGCTGGCGTTATTTAGGCTGGGGTGGGCCAGTAACAATGGTCCTTGCCCACCCTGGTAACATCAAGCTGTTGCTGCTTGATTGGTATCTGGCTGATACTGAAAATATGGGGAACCACACACTTTTTTTTTTTTGTAAAAAAAAAAAAAAAAAACCTGCATAGGGTTCCCCCTATTTTCAGTATCAGCCAGATACCAACCAAGCAGCAACAGCCTGACATTACCAGGGTGGGTAAGGACCATTGTTACTGGCCCTCCCCAGCCTAAATAACGGCAGCCTTTTACCGTCTAGGCCCAGGAGCGCCATTTTTTTTTTTTTACGCTCCGGGCCTGTTGGTACCAGCTCTTCCCTGCACCCCTGTGACGGTGGGTACCGGGGTAAAAATTAGAGGTTAGCGCTAGCTGATTTTGGGGCTAACACTAAGCCCCGGCTTAGTAATGGATTCAGCCAATAAGACAACTTCCACTACTAAGCCTGAAAATTCTATCATAAAAAACACAACACTGACATTTTTTATTAAAAAAAAAAAACACTGCCCACAGCCCTTGTTAACTCTTTTTACGTTACAAAAAAATGCTGGTCATCGTCGCAATCCACCGAATGAAGAACACGAAGAATGGGTTAGTACATTTTTGGCATTCTCCCCTGTGGAGAGCGCGCATAATGCAGTGTGTTCATAAACAGGGAGCCTCCAAATGTTGCTAAACTACAACTCCCATCATGGGGGGCTGTAGTTAAAGGGGTATTCCAGGCCAAAACTTTTTTTATATATATATATATATATAATATATTATAATATAAAAATGAACTGGCTCCGGAAAGTTAAACAGATTTGTAAATTACTTCTATTAAAAAATCTTAATCCTTCCAATAGTTATTAGCTTCTGAAGTTTTCTGTCTAACTGCTCAATGATGATGTCACGTCCCTGGAGCTGTGCAGTTCCTATGGGGATATTTTCCCATCATGCACAGCTCCCAGGACGTGACATCATCATTGAGCAGTTAGACAGAAAACTTCAGAAGCTAATAACTATAGGAAGGATTAAGATTTTTTTAATAGAAGTAATTTAGAAATCTGTTTAACTTTCCGGAGCCAGTTCATATATATAAAAAAAAAGTTTTTGCCTGGAATACCCCTTTAAGCAACAGCTGGAGTCTCCCCGTTTGGGAACACACTGGCAGAAAGGCCCTGTTCCCATTATGCAAAACACATGAGAACAGAGCCATACTTACCACCCTGGCTTCTGGCCTGGATTGAGACCCCCCCCCCCCCCAGCGCGATCTGTCCCTCTACCCTTACACTACTCCTCCCATCCTGGGACATTCTGTGTCCCATGATGGGAGTAGTTGTAGTACCGCAGCACTGAGGGATGCCACTTGCACATCCCCGGCTGCGGGACTTTATTTGGACTCAATGGACTACTACTCCCATCATGCATAGACTCTGTCCATGATGTGAGTTATAGTCCAGGGGCTGAGGTGCAGATCGCAGCAGGTCATTCTCCAGAAACCCATTGTGATCCGCATTTATTAAGTTAACAAGCCGGCGGCACGTGGCTCCACTGAGCTCCCCGCCGGCTCCAGGCTATTTATACACTGTCATAATTCATAATCACCGCCGCCGGGAGCTTTGATAGGTGAAAAGCGCTGAGGTACAGTACTACAACTACTCCCATCATAGGACAGACTGTCTCATGATGGGAGTAGTTGTAGTTCAGCAGTGTTGAGGGATGGCTCCTGCATCCCCTGGCTGTCTCGGTAGGACACTTTCCTACGTGTCCTTTTTGATGGTGTATATTTGTATCAAAAACATTGTATTTGCTCCAAAAAAAAAAAGAAAAAACGCACGTGATAAATTTGTATCCACTACAAAATGCTTTCTGCGATACAAAAAAAAAAAAAAGTACTTACTTTTTACTCTAACAGAAAAGACCAATAAAAAAAGACTCAAAATTACTCACTGCACAAAAATTTGCGCAACATATAGAAAAGAAAAAGGTTTCACCACTAATGAAATTCTCCCTTAGTCTCCAGGTCACTTAAGGAATGGAAGCAACCCACACAGAGCTTGTACATAGTGGGGGACATGTACCGTATATACTCGAGTATAAGCAGAGTTTTTCAGCACGATTTTTCATGCTGAAAACACCCCCCTCGGCTTATACTCGAGTGAACTCAACGCCCTCAGTGGTCTTCAACCTGTGGACCTCCAGATGTTTCAAAACTACAACTCCCAGTAAGCCCGGACAGCCACCGGCTGTCCGGGCATGCTGGGAGTTGTAGTTTTGAAACATCTGGAGGTCCGCAGGTTGAAAACCACTGCCTGGGCCTTCGTCATCATCCAGCCCCCCCTCCCCCCTTTAGTTTTGTACTCACCTCCGCTCGGCGGGACATTCGGGTGAGCTGGTCCGGGCCATCTGAGCTGCAGGACCGTCTGGTGGGGAGGGATAGTCGTTCCGGGCTGTCCATCTTCACCGGGGGGGGGCCCCTCTTCTCCGTGCTTCGCGCCCGGTCCTGGAATAATGACGTTGCCTTGACGACGGACAGGGACGTTTCTCATGAACGTCCCTGTGCGTTCTCGTCAAGGCAACGTCATTATTCCGGGGCCGGGCGCGAAGTGCAGAGAAGAGCCCCCCCCCCCCGGTGAAGATGGACAGCCCGGAACGACTATCCCTCCCCACCAGACGGTCCTGCAGCACCGATGGCCCGGACCAGCTCACCCGAATGTCCCGCCGAGGTGAGTACAAAACTAAAGGGGGGAGGGGCCCAGGCAGTGGTCTTCAACCTGTGGACCTCCAGATGTTTCAAAACTACAACTCCCAGCATGTACGGACAGCCGATGGCTGTCCTGGCATGCTGGGAGTTGTAGTTTTGGAACATCTGGAGGTCCGCAGGTTGAAGACCACTGTTAAATCAGACATTGACAAGCGGTGATGATGAAGGGGGTGGTGTGGGATGATGACAGGGTAATGATGAAAGGGGGGGGGGGATGATGGCGGGGGATGATGACGACAGGGTAATGATGAAGGGGGGGATGATGACGACAGGGTAATGATGAAGGGGGGATGATGACGACAGGGTAATGATGGGGGGGGGGTGTTAATGACAGGGGTCTGGATGATGTATTTCCCACCCTAGGCTTATTGTCGGGTCAATAACTTTTCCTGGGTTTTTGGGGTGAAATTAGGGGCCTCGGCTTATATTCAGGTCGGCTTATACTCGAGTATATACGGTATCAAAGATTTTACCCCTGTTGTGTTAAAATTTTTGCACAAGCTATTTATTTGCGCACATTCTGGTGGAGCATTTCCTCCAGATGTGTGGGTTTCGATGTGCCTTGGAGTGACATTTAGTACGCACAAATTTATTAGCTGCATACATTACATTTACCCACAGAAATCTTGCGCAATGACCATATTTTTCACGCAGGTATAAGCCATCTTGGACTGCACGTAGCAAGATACTATAATTCATCGATTTCATTTTTCAAAGAGTAAATAGAGGAGATTACTATATTTGGCCGCAATTTATTAAACTCATTGCGCTTGATTGATAAATTTAGCGCATCTGTGCATCCGGGCATGCTGTGAGTTGTAGTTTTGCAACAGCTGGAGGCACACTGGTTGGGAAACACCGACCCAGAAAATGAATGAAAAGAGATTCTGTGGAAAGCGAATACATTTTTATTGCTACCCCTTTAACTTGATACCTTAAAAGGGGTACTCCGCCCGTAGACATCTTATCCCCTATCCAAAGGATAGGGGGATAAGATGTCTGATTGCAAGGGATCCCGCCGCTGGGACCCCCGCGATCTCCCTTCAGCACCCGGTGTTTGTTTAGAATGCCGGCTGCCCATGACGTCACGCCACTCCCCCTCGATGCAAGTCTTTGGGAGCGGCGTGACGTGACAAGGGGGGCATGGCCGTGATGTCACAAGTCATTCAGCGCGGAGCGAAGTTCCCTCCGTGCATCGGATGTCTGGGTTGCCGCAACAGAAATCGTGGGGGGGGGGTCCCAGCGGCGAGACCCCTGCGATCAGACATCTTATCCCATATCTTTTGAATAGGGGATAAGATGTCTAGGCGCGGAGTACCCCTTTAAGAGGTATCTGACCAGTAGCCCTGACCCCCCCCCCCCCCTCGTCACCGCTCTGATATCTCCATCAGTCCTATAGAACACCTGCCCCCTTTTACCCAATTCTGGTCAATTTTAGTTGCCCATAGCAACCAATCAGATCACTTCAGGCTTTTTAAAAATGAAAGAAGCAATCTGATCGGTTGCTATGGGCAACTGCACCACTCTTCCTCTACACAAGTTTTGATAAATCTCCCCCCCATGAAGCGTCAGATATAACAGGAAATTTCCTGTAATACGGCATAGGGCAAAATATCTTCTCAAGCTGGATTAACCCCTTCAGGACGGAGCCCATTTTGGCCTTAAGGACCGGAGCGTTTTTTGCACATCTGACCACTGTCACTTTAAACATTAATAACTCTGGAATGCTTTTAGTTATCATTCTGATTCCGAGATTGTTTTTTCGTGACATATTCTACTTTAACATAGTGGTAATTTTTTGTCGATACTTGCATCCTTTCTTGGTGAAAAATCCGTAAATTTGATGAAAAATTTGAAAATTTAGCATTTTTCTAACTTTGAAGCTTTCTGCTTGTAAGGAAAATGGATATTACGAATACATTTTTTTTGGTTCACATACACAATATGTCTACTTTATGTTTGCATCATAAAATTGATGAGTTTTTACTTTTGGAAGACACCAGAGGGCTTCAACGGTCAGCAGCAATTTTCCGATTTTTCACAAAATTTTCAAACTCAGTATTTTTCAGGGACCAGTTCAGGTTTGAAGTGGATTTGAAGGGTCTTCATATTAGAAATACCTCATAAATGACCCCATTATAAAAAACTACACCCCCCCAAAGTATTCAAAATGACATTCAGTCAGCGTTTTAACCCTTTAGGTGTTTCACACGAATAGCAGCAAAGTGAAGGAGAAAATTCACAATCTTCATTTTTTACACTTACATGTTCTTGTAGACCCAATTTTTGAATTTTTACAAGGGGTAAAAGGACAAAATTTTTACTTGTATTTGTAGCCCAATTTCTCTCGAGTAAGGACATACCTCATATGTCTATGTAAAGTGTTCGGCGGGCGCAGTAGAGGGCTCAGAAGCGAAGGAGCGACGAGGGGATTTTGGAGAGTACGTTTTTCTGAAATGGTTTTTGGGGGGCATGTTACCTTTAGGAAGCCCTTATGGTGCCAGAACAGCAAAAAACCCCCACATGGCATACCATTTTGGAAACTAGACCCCTCGGGGAATGTAACATGGGATAAAGTGAACCTTAATACCCCACAAGTGTTTCACGACTTTTGCGAATGTAAAAAAAAAAAATTTTTTTACCTAAAATGCTTGTTTTCCCAAAATTTTTTAAAAAGGGTAATAGCAGAAAATACCCCTAAAAATTTGAAGCCCAATTTCTCCTGATTCAGAAAACACCCCATATGGGGGTGAAAAGTGCTCTGCTGGAGCACTACAGGTCTCGGAAGAGAAGGAGTCGCATTTGGCTTTTTGAAAGCAAATTTTTCTCTGGGGGCATGCCGCATTTAGGAAGCCCCTATGGTGCCAGGACAGCAAAAAAAAAACCACATGGCATACCATTTTGGAAACTAGACCCCTCGGGGAACGTAACAAGGGGTTAAATGAACCTTTCTACCCCACAGGTGTTTCACGACTTTTGCATATGTAAAAAAATAAAACATTTTTTTTACCTAAAATGCTTGTTTTCCCAAAAAATGTACATTTTTAAAAAGGGTAAAAGCAGAAAATACCCCCCAAAATTTGTAACAATTTCTCCCGAGTACGGCGATACCCCATATGTGACCCTAAACTGTTGCCTTGAAATACGACAGGGCTCCAAAGTGAGAGCGCCATGCGCATTTGAGGCCTAAATTAGGGACTTGCATAGGGGTGGACATAGGGGAATTCTACGCCAGTGATTCCCAAACAGGGTGCCTCCAGCTGTTGCAAAACTCCCAGCATGCCTGGACAGTCAACGGCTATCTGGCAATACTGGGAGTTGTTTTGCAACAGCTGGAGGCTCCGTTCTGGAAACAGTGGCGTACCAGACGTTTTTAATTTTTATTGGGGAGGGGGGCTGTGTAGGGGTATGTGTTTATGTAGTGTTTTTTACTTTTTATTTTATTTTTTGTGTTAGTGTAGTGTAGTGTTTTTAGGGTACAGTCGCACGGGCGGGGGTTCACAGTAGTTTCTCGCTGGCAGTTTGAGCTGCAGCAGAAAGTTTGCGGCAGCTCAAACTTGCAGCCAGATACTTACTGTAATCCTCCGCCCATTTGAGTGTACCCTGTACGTTCACATTGGGGGGGGGGGGGGGGGGACATCCAGCTGTTGCATAACTACAACTCCCAGCATGCCCGTTGGCTGTCGGTGACTGCTGAGAGTTGTAGTTTTGCAACAACTGTAGGCACACTGGTTATGTATCACTGAGTTTGTGACCTAACTCAGTGTTTCACAACCAGTGTGCCTCCAGCTGTTGCAAAACTACAACTCCCAGCATGTACGGTGCATGGTGTACGGTGACTGCTGAGAGTTGTAGTTTGCAACAGCTGGAGGCACACCGGTCGTGAAACACTGAGTTAGGTAAAAAAAAACTCTGAGTTTCACAACCAGTGTGCCTTCAGCTGTTGCAAAACTACAACTCTCAGCAGTCACCGACATCCAACGGGCATGCTGGGAGTTGTAGTTATGCAACCAGCAGATGCACCACTACAACTCCCAGCATGCACTTTAGCTGTTTGTGCAAGCTGGGAGTTGTAGTTATACAACAGCTGAAGGTACACTTTTCCATAGAAAGAATGTGCCTCCAGCTGTTGCAAAACCATAAGTCCCAGCATGCCCATAAGGGAATGCTGGGAGTTGTGGTGGTCTGCCTCCTGCTGTTGCATAACTACAGCTCCCAGCATGCCCTTTTTGCATGCTGGGAGCCGTTGCTAAGCAACAGCAGGAGGCTGTCACTCACCTCCAACGATCCACGCCGGAGAGTCAGTCCCTCGTCGTCACCGCCGCTGCTCCTGGGGCCCCGATCCCAACATTAACGCCGGGGATCGGGGTCCCCAGCACCCGGGGTGCACGTCCCGCACCCGCTCACGTCCTCCGGAAGAGGGGCGGAGCGGGTGCGGGAGTGACACCCGCAGCAGGCGCCCTGATTGGTCGGCCGGTGATCCGGCCGACGAATCAGGGCGATCGTGAGGTGGCACCAGTGCCACCTCACCCCTGCAGGCTCTGGCTGTTCGGGGCCGTCAGAGACGGCCCCGAACAGCCAGTAATTCCGGGTCATCGGGTCACTGGAGACCCGATTGACCCGGAATCTGCCGCAGATCGCTGGACTGAATTGTCCAGCGATCTGCGGCGATCGCCGACATGGGGGGGCATAATGACCCCCCTGGGCGATATGCCGGGATGCCTGCTGAACGATTTCAGCAGGCATACGGCTCCGGTCCCCAACCAGCTAGCGGTGGGGGCCGGAATTCCCACGGGCGTATGGATAAGCCCTTGGTCCTTAAGGACTCGGGATGCAGGGCGTATCCATACGCCCTATGTCCTGAAGAGGTTAAAGGGTCATTTACAAGGCGGTCTGGCCCGGCAGGTATATGGTGTAATACAATAGTGACATCATAAGGCGTTATTCCTGGTTTTACATAGGACTGCAGGAAAAAATATGTAAGCGAGATATCACTGTGAATAAAGGATGGAGCCCAGGGATGTTGGAAATCCTATTGCCCGAAGCCCGGGACATGCAGTTCTGGGCGCCGGGCAGGTGAATTTTTCCGGCCCTTAGTCCTGCTACTGGACCTGACAAGCGTGGAGGCGCTCAGCAGTGTTATGTAGCGGGCTCCCGACTCCTGCCCACTCCCGACTCTGCAGCCCCCGGTTGTTCTCAGTAGCCAGGGCCGCCGCTAATAGCCAGCATGCGATCGCCGCGGTTGGCTATTAACCCTTTAGATCGCCGCTGTCAAAGCTGACAGCAGCGTCTAAAGGGACATGTGTATGCTCCCTGGTGGGCTAGTGGGGTGGATCGCCCGCCCGTAGCATGATCGGGGGGGGGGGGGGGGGGAATCCACTATGGAGATAGCCGGAGGGCTTACTGTTCCCTGCTGTCCTGTGGCGCTGTCATTGATAGATCCTGGCTGGCCTAGGCTCTATCAATGGATCACAGAGCACACAGATCAATGGAGTTCAATAGAACTCTATTCATCTGTCTGAGGAATCTAATGATTCCTTTTAAAAGTCTAATAAAGTGTAAAACAAAAAAAAAGTTTTAATATAAGTTTAAAAGACACACATTAACCCCTTCCATGTTCAAAGTTCAATTCACCCTCTTTTCCTATATAAAAACATGT
Organism: Hyla sarda; assembly: GCF_029499605.1. Taxonomy (NCBI): domain Eukaryota; kingdom Metazoa; phylum Chordata; class Amphibia; order Anura; family Hylidae; genus Hyla; species Hyla sarda. The sequence continues at coordinate 121,144,492 of NC_079198.1, read as the reverse complement.
AAACATAATAAAAATAAAACCTATTTGGTTTCGCTGCGTGCGTAATTGTACCAACTATTAAAATATAACATTATGTGTCTCATACGGTAAATATCACAAAGAAGAAAAGCAAGGCAGAAAGGGATGATAGCACCACCAAAAATGTAAAAAATAAATGAATCTTTATTGTACAATAAACAACCACATACATTTAAAAGCACTTAAAAAAGGAGGTTCGTAACACTATTGACCACCTTGAGCCATGGAGAGGGACTCCAGAACTAGTCAAAGACACCCCCCCCCAAAAAAAAAAAGGGACACCCACTGTACATATAATAAAGTGCAATCCAATCACTTAGACAACCGGCCCCACAGAAAACACTATTCAGTTTGATTATTTGGAAGATTATTTAGAAGATTATTTAGAAGAGTTCTCGTTTGCTGACTGAATAGTGTTTTCTGTGGGGCTGGTTGTCTAAGTGATTGGATTGCACTTTATTATATGTACAGTGGGTGTCCCTTTTTTTTTGGGGGGGGGGGGGGGGGGGGTCTTTGACTAGTTCTGGAGTCCCTCTCCATGGCTCAAGGTGGTCAATTGTGTTGCTTTCAATATTAAGGCACAGATAGCACCCAGTCTTATTAGTATTGGTGGCTGAGCCCACTTCCCTTTCAATCTCATACGGGAAATAACGTAATTGCAATTTTTATAATATCCCAGAAAAAAAAAGTGATAAAGTCAGTTCAATACCAAAATGCTACAAATACAAAAAACAGATTATGGCGCAAAAAATTAGCCCTCATGCTGCAAAAAAAAAAGCTACAGGGGTCAAAAAATGGCAATAAAAAAAAAATTTGAAAAGGTTCTGATTTTTTTTAAATTAGTAAAACATGATGGAAACTATACAAATCTGGTGTCGCTGTGATCAGGTGGTGTAAAGTATCAAAGTGACACGTTCGCTCCACCACAAGGTGAATGGCGTAGAAAAGAAAACCACCAAAATTATCTTTTACTATTTCAATTTCACTTCACCGATATATATATATTTTTTGGTTCAGAGAATGTTATTGAAAAATGAAAAGGTGTCATTATCCCCTTAAGGACCAAGGACGTACCGGTACGTCCTTGGTCCTGCTCTTCTGATATAACGCGAGGTTACACAGTAACCCCGCGTCATATCATGGCGGGCCCGGCGTCATAGTGAAGCCGGGACCCGCCTCTAATAGCGCGCAGCGCCGATCGCGGCGCCGCGCGCTATTAACCCTTTAGCCGCGCGCTCAGAGCTGAGCCGCGCGGCTAAAAGTGAAAGTTCCCGACTAGCTCAGTCGAGCTGTTCGGGATAGCCGCGGCTAATCGCGGCATCCCGAACAGCTGACAGGACAGCCCCTTCCTGCCTCCTTGCTGTCCGATCGCCGAATGACTGCTCAGTGCCTGAGATCCAGGCCTGAGCAGTCATGCGGCAGAATCGTTGATCACTGGTTTCTTATGAGAAACCAGTGATCAACATAGAAGATCAGTGTGTGCAGTGTTATAGGTCCCTATGGGATAACAATGATCAGTATAAGAGATCAGTGTGTGCAGTGTTATAGGTCCCTATGGGACCTATAACACTGCAAAAAAAAAAGTGAAAAAAAAAAGTGAATAAAGATCATTTAACTCCTCCCCTATTAAAAGTTTGAATCACCCCCCTTTTCCAATAAAAAAAAAAACACTGTAAATAAAAATAAAAATAAACATATGTGGTATCACCGCGTGGGGAAATGTCCGAATTATAAAAATATATAATTAATTAAATCGCTCGGTCAATGGCGTGCGCGCAAAGAAATTCCAAAGTCCAAAATAGTGCATTTTTGGTCACTTTTTATATCATTTAAAAATGAATAAAAAGTGATCAATAAGTCCTATCAATGCAAAAATGGTACAGTTAAAAACTTCAGATCACGGCGCAAAAAATAAGCCCTCATACCGCCCCATACACGGAAAAATAAAAAAGTTATAGGGGTCAGAAGATGACAATTTTAAATGTATTAATTTTCCTGCATGTAGTTATGATTTTTTCCAGAAGTCCGACAAAATCAAACCTATATAAGTAGGGGATCATTTTAATCGTATGGACCTACAGAATACATATAAGGTGTATATTTTTACCGTAAAATGTACTACGTAGAAACGGAAGCCCCCAAAAGTTACAAAACAGCGTTTTTTTTTCAATTTTGTCGCACAATGATTTTTTTTCCCGCTTCACCATAGATTTTTGGGCAAAATTACTGACGTCATTACAAAGTAGAATTGGTGGCGCAAAAAATAAGCCATCATATGGATTTTTAGGTGTAAATTTGAAAGAGTTATGATTTTTTAAAGGCAAGGAGCAAAAAACGAAAATGCAAAAACGGAAAAACCTCCGGTCCTTAAGGGGTTAAATTAGGTAGTTATGGCTATTATAGGGCGAGGTAGAAAAAATGAGTGTAAAAGCGAAAATTGGTCCGGACAAGTGGATCGTCAGGAGGGACAAGTAGATTTTGCTCTGTTTTATTCCCGTCTACAAGTTTTTTTTGTTTTATTAAATTTCAACACCCCTGGAGCCTTAAAGGAGTAAATTAAAGGAACAATAATGTTTTCAAATCAACTGGTGACAGAAAGTTATACATATTTGTAAATGACTTCTGTTTAAAAACCTTAAAGGGGTACTCCACTGCTCAGTGTTTGGACTGTTCCGAACGCTGGAGTCGAGAGCTCGTGATGTCATAGCCCTGCCCCCTCACGATGTCACGTCCCACCCCTTTAATGCAAGTCTATGGGAGGGGGCGTGACAGAATTATGATTATTTATTGGAAAAACCCCTTGTCTTTAAGGAGTTAAGCATGGATGGGATAGACATAAGTCTATCCTTCAAATAAGATAGAGATAGGTATAAGGCTATCCTTCAAATAAGATAGGGATAGACATAAGTCTATCCTTCATATAAGATAGGGATAGGCATAAGGCTATCCTTCATATAAGATAGAGATAGGTATAAGGCTATCCTTCATATAAGATAGAGATAGGTATAAGGTTATCCTTCATATAAGATAGAGATAGGTATAAGGCTATCCTTCATATAAGATAGGGATAGGCATAAGGCTATCCTTCATATAAGATAGAGATAGGTATAAGGTTATCCTTCATATAAGATAGGGATAGGTATAAGGTTATCCTTCATATAAGATTGAGATAGGTATAAGGCTATCCTTCATATAAGATAGAGATAGATATAAGGCTATCCTTCATATAAGATAGAGATAGGTATAAGGCTATCCTTCATATAAGATAGAGATAGGTATAAGGCTATCCTTCATATAAGATAGAGATAGGCATAAGGCTATCCTTCATATAAGATAGAGATAGGTATAAGGTTATCCTTCATATAAGATAGGGATAGGTATAAGGTTATCCTTCATATAAGATTGAGATAGGTATAAGGCTATCCTTCATATAAGATAGGGATAGGTATAAGGTTATCCTTCAAATAAGATAGGGATAGACATAAGTCTATCCTTCATATAAGATAGGGATAGGCATAAGGCTATCCTTCATATAAGATAGAGATAGGTATAAGGTTATCCTTCATATAAGATAGAGATAGGTATAAGGCTATCCTTCATATAAGATAGGGATAGGCATAAGGCTATCCTTCATATAAGATAGAGATAGGTATAAGGTTATCCTTCATATAAGATAGGGATAGGTATAAGGTTATCCTTCATATAAGATTGAGATAGGTATAAGGCTATCCTTCATATAAGATAGAGATAGATATAAGGCTATCCTTCATATAAGATAGAGATAGGTATAAGGCTATCCTTCATATAAGATAGAGATAGGTATAAGGCTATCCTTCATATAAGATAGAGATAGGCATAAGGCTATCCTTCATATAAGATAGAGATAGGTATAAGGCTATCCTTCATATAAGACAGAGATAGGCATTAGGCTCTCCTTCATATAAGATAGAGATAGGCATAAGGCTATCCTTCCTATAAGATAGGGATAGGCATAAGGCTATGCTTCATATAAGATAGGTCTGAGGCTATCCTTCATATAAGATAGAGATAGGCATAAGACTATCCTTCATATAAGATAGAGATAGGCATAAGACTATCCTTCATATAAGATATGGATAGGCATAAGTCTATCCTTCATATAAGATAGAGATAGGCATAAGGCTATCCTTCATATAAGATATGGATAGGCATAAGTCTATCCTTCATATAAGATAGAGATAGGCATAAGGCTATCCTTCATATAAGATAGGGATAGGTATAAGGTTATCCTTCATATAAGAGAGGGATAGGCATAAGGCTATCCTTCATATAAGATAGAGATAGGCATAAGGCTATGCTTCATATAAGATAGGGATAGGCATAAGGCTATGCTTCATATAAGATAGGTCTGAGGCTATCCTTCATATAAGATAGAGATAGGCATAAGACTATCCTTCATATAAGATAGAGATAGGCATAAGACTATCCTTCATATAAGATAGGGATAGGCATAAGTCTATCCTTCATATAAGATAGAGATAGGCATAAGGCTATCCTTCATATAAGATAGGGATAGGTATAAGGTTATCCTTCATATAAGAGAGGGATAGGCATAAGTCTATCCTTCATATAAGATAGGGATAGGTCTAAGGCTATCCTTCATATAAGATAGATAGGCATAAGGTTATCCTTCATATAAGATAGGGATAGGTATAAGGCTATGCTTCATATAAGATAGGGATAGGTCTAAGGCTATCCTTCATATAAGATAGAGATAGGTATAAGGCTATGCTTCATATAAGATAGGGATAGGTCTAAGTCTATCCTTCATATAAGATAGGGATAGGTATAAGTCTATTCTTTTTATAAGATAGGGATAGTTATAGGGCTATCCTTCATATAAGATAGGGTCAGGGACTATTCATAGTATTCAGAATATTGGGCAGACTATGGGGGCTTAAAGGGGAACTCCGGTGGAAAAAAAAGTTTTTTCAAATCAACTGGTGCAAGAAAGTTAAACAGGTTTGTAAATCACTTTTATTTAAAAATCTTAACCCTTCTAGTACTTATTAGCTTCTATATACTGTACTACAGAGAAATTTGTGAAGTTCTTTCCAGCCTGACCTCAGTGCTCTCTACTGACACCTCTGTCCGTGTCAGGAACTGTCCAGTAGGAGAGGTTTTCTATGGGGATATGATTCTAATCTGCACAGTTCCTGACATGGACAGAGGTGTCAGCAGAGAGCACTGTTGTCAGACTGGAAAGAAATTCACACATTTCTCTGTTTTATACAGCCCCTAATAAGTACTGGAAGGATTAAGAATTTTTAATAGAAGTAATTTACAAATCTGTTTAACTTTCAGGCACCAGTTGATTTGAAATAATTTGTTTTCTACTTCTTGCCACCAGAGTTCCCCTTTAAATGGTTCTTATCTGCCAACACATTCTGGGGGAGACTTATCAAAAACCGAGGAATAGTTGTCCAGTTGCCCATAGCAACCAATCAGATCGCTTCTTTCATTTTGCAGAGGCCTTTTCAAATATGAAGGAAGCGATCTGATTGGTTGCTATGGGCAACTCAGCAACTTCTCCTCTGGACAGATTTTGATAAATCTCCTCTATGTTTCTACAATGGTTGTATGATGCCAGGACACAAGGTTTCCAGCAGAACATTGAGGCAGATAATACAAGGACAACGCGTTTCAAAGAGTTAACCTTCTTCTTCAGGAGTTAACCCTTTGAAATGCGTTGTCCTTGTATTATCTGCCTCTTTGATACAAGATAGAGACGGGACTGATTTACACCATCACGAGTCCCCGGGAGTGCTCCTCTGAGCCCGAATATCAGACTGTTGTCCCTGGTGACGAGGTTAACCCTGCGGTTATCTTCTCACCAGCTTCTCCCATAGTGCTCCTGGTGCCATCTTTTCCCCAGGTAAGTGACGCACCCGGCCGTCCATATAATGGGAAACATGATCAGATCAGCCGCCTTCTTCCATTGCTCCAGTTCTGATGCTCATGTCCATTGCAGAGACTTTGTAGACCAGTCAGGACCCCAGTACTGACCCCAATGTCCTCTGTGATCTGAGGCCTTTCTATTATACACAGGGGAAGTTCTCCAGCAGTTTGCTTTACAGCAGCTCAGATAGTCTTTACCCCCCCCCCCCCCCAACTATATATCCCTATGCCTGTCACCTGATCCCCCTATATACCCCATTACAGGTCACCTGATCCCCCTATATACCCCATTACAGGTCACCTGATCTCCTATATACCCCATTACAGGTCACCTTATCCCCCTATATACCCCATTACCTATCACCTGATTCCCCTATATAACCCCATTACCTGATTCCCCTATATACCCCATTACCTGATTCCCCTATATACCCCATTACCTGATTCCCCTATATACCCCATTACCTGATTCCATTATATACCCCACTACCTATCACCTGATTCCTCTATATACCCCCATTACCTGATTCACCTATATACCCCATTACCTGATTCCCCTATATACCCCATTACCTGTCACCTGATCCCCCTATATACCCCATTACCTGATCCCCCTATATACCCCATTACCTGATCCCCTATATACCCCATTACCTGATCCCCCTATATACCCCATTACCTGATCTATATATCCTATATACCCCATTACCTGATCCCCCTATATACCCCATTACCTGATCCCCCTATATACCCCATTACCTGATCCCCCTATATACCCCATTACCTGTCACCTGATCCCCCTATATACCCCATTACCTGATTCCCCTATATACCCCATTACCTGATCCCCCTATATACCCCATTACCTGTCACCTGATCCCCCTATATACCCCATTACCTGATCCCCCTATATACCCCATTACCTGTCACCATAGCTCCAGTTATGATGCTAATGTGTCCATTGTAGAGACTTTCGGTGATGGAGAGGGGTCAGCGGGGGGCGCTCTGACCGCTTTTCGGTCTGTGATGTCCTGTGCGATCCGACGCCTTTCCATCACAGCGGGAAGTTTTTCAGCAGTTTGCTTTACAGCAGCTCCACCAACCTGAACACAACCCCATCAATGAGCCTTGAACATGACCCCAGTTGTCCTTTCGTGTTGCGCTTTTGGTAGGTACAAAACACCACATGAGTTGTCTCCAGTGGCCCCTGTATGGAGTCCGGGCATGCTGGGAGTTTTGCAACAGCTGGAGGTACCAGAGTTCAGAGACCAACAGGGAATATGTTATTCCATGTACCTTCTGGTGGTTTTAAAAGGAGTCGTCCAGTCCTGAATAATGTCTAAGGATGGGGGATGAGTTTCGATCTCCTGTACGGGCCCCGGCTGACACCCCCCTCAATACAACTGTATGGCAGAGCTGGAGATTGCGGTGGTCAACACACTCCCTTTCCATGGGCTGCCGGGGCCCATACAGGAGATTGCGGGGGCCCCAGCAGTCGGACCCCCGTGATCAGAAACTTATCCCCTATCCTTCTAAGTTTTCAGGACTGGACTACGGCTGGTATACGGTATATACTTGTGGTCTCTTCCATATTGAAGTGTGAGAGTCGTGCAGGAATCCTGATCCACTGACATAAATGCAGGTGCGGGGGCGGCGTTCCCCCCGGCATCACTATACAGCGCACACATCGCTTTTCAATGAAGACACGAGCCGCACAGCGAGCCGACCCCCCCCCCCCCCCCTCCGCAGCCACCGTCACCACATCATCCGAGAAATCCCCGATCATCAGTCCCCGTCACATCTCAGGCTGCAGGATTTAACCCTTTATTACAGTGTTTCTCAACCAGGGTGCCTCCAGCTGCTGCAAAACTACAACTTCCAGCATGCACAGACAGCTTTGGCATTGTGGTGGGGGTTTAACCAAACTAATCTAAGAGTGTAGGGTCCCAATCTGCCACTGTTTATACTGGAGAGGATTAGTGGGTGACCTGGTTTCTTTCCAGATCTTGATCGGTCATCTGATCTCCCTATATACCCCATTACAGGTCACCTGATCTCCTATATACCCCATTACAGGTCACCTGATCTCCTATATACCCCATTACAGGTCACCTGATACCCTATATACCCCATTACAGGTCACCTGATCCCCCTATATACCCCATTACAGGTCACCTGATCTCCCTATATACCCCATACAGATCACCTGATCTCCCTATATACCCCATTACAGGTCACCTGATCTCCTATATACCCCATTATAGGTCACCTCATCTCCCTATATACCCCATTACAGGTCACCTGATCCCCCTATATACCCCATTACAGGTCACCTGATCTCCTATATACCCCATTACAGGTCACCTGATCTCCTATATACCCCATTATAGGTCACCTGATCTCCTATATACCCCATTACAGGTCACCTGATCTCCTATATACCCCATTACAGGTCATCTGATCCCCCTATATACCCCATTACAGGTCATCTGATCCCCCTATATACCCCATTACAGGTCACCTGATCTCCTATATACCCCATTACAAGTCACCTGATCCCCCTATATACCCCATTACAGGTCACCTGATCTCCTATATACCCCATTACAGGTCACCTGATCTCCCTATATACCCCATTACAGGTCACCTGATACCCCTATATACCCCATTACAGGTCATCTGATCCCCCTATATACCCCATTACAGGTCACCTGATCCCCCTATATACCCCATTACAGGTCACCTGATCTCCTATATACCCCATTACAGGTCACCTGATCCCCCTATATACCCCATTACAGGTCACCTGATCTCCCTATATACCCCATTATCTGACCCCCCATATATCCTATATACCCCATTACATGCCCCCCCATATAACCCCACTACATTCCCCCCATATATCCTATATACCCCATTACCTGACCCCCCATATAACCCCATTACATTCCCCCCATATATCCTATATACCCCATTACCTGCCCCCCATATACCCCATTACCTGACCCCCCATATATCCTATATACCCCATTACCTGCCCCCTATATACCCCATTACCTGACCCCCATATATCCTATATACCCCATTACCTGACCCCCTATATACCCCATTACCTGACCCCCCATATATCCTGTATACCCCATTACATGCCCCCCATATATCCTATATACCCCATTACATGCCCCCCATATATCCTATATACCCCATTACATGCCCCCCCATATATCCTATATAACCCATGACTTGTTCCCTGTTATATTTCCTATATACCCCATTACCTGACCCCCCATATATCCTATATACCCCATTACCTGCCCCCTATATACCCCATTACCTGACACCCCCTATATCCTGTATACCCCATTACCTGACCCCCTATATACCCCATTACCTGACCCCCCATATATCCTGTATACCCCATTACATGCCCCCTTTATATCCTATATACCCCATTACATGCCCCCCCATATATCCTATATAACCCATGACTTGTTCCCTGTTATGTATCCTATATACCCCATTACCTGACCCCCCATATATCCTATATACCCCATTACCTGAGCCCTGTTATATATCCTATATACCCCATTACCTGACCCCCCATATATCCTATATACCCCATTACCTGCCCCCTATATACCCCATTACCTGACACCCCCTATATCCTGTATACCCCATTACCTGACCCCCTATATATCCCATTACCTGACCCCCCATATATCCTGTATACCCCATTACATGCCCCCTTTATATCCTATATACCCCATTACATGCCCCCCCATATATCCTATATAACCCATGACTTGTTCCCTGTTATATATCCTATATACCCCATTACCTGACCCCCCATATATCCTATATACCCCATTACCTGAGCCCTGTTATATATCCTATATACCCCATTACCTGAGCCCTGTTATATATCCTATATACCCCATTACCTGACCCCCTATATACCCCATTACATGCCCCCCATATATCCTATATACCCCATTACCTGACCCGTTATATATCCTATATACCCCATTACCTGATCTATATATCCTGTATACCCCATTACCTGATCTATACATCCTGTATACCCCATTACCTGATCTATATATCCTGTATACCCCATTACCTGACCCCCTATATACCCCATTACATGCCCCCCATATATCCTATATACCCCATTACCTGATCTATATATCCTGTATACCCCATTACCTGATCTATATATCCTGTATACCCCATTACCTGATCTATATATCCTGTATACCCCATTACCTGACACCCCCCCGTTATATATCCTATATACCCCATTACCTGATCTATATATCCTGTATACCCCATTACCTGACCCCCTATATACCCCATTACCTGATCTATATATCCTGTATACCCCATTACCTGCCCCCCTATACACCCCATTACCTGACACCCCCTATATCCTGTATACCCCATTACCTGATCTATATATCCTGTATACCCCATTACCTGATCTATATATCCTGTATACCCCATTACCTGATCTATATATCCTATATACCCCATTACCTGCCCCCCTATATACCCCATTACCTGATCTATATATCCTGTATACCCCATTACCTGACCCCCTATATACCCCATTACATGCCCCCCATATATCCTATATACCCCATTACCTGATCTATATATCCTGTATACCCCATTACCTGATCTATATATCATGTATACCCCATTACCTGATCTATATATCCTGTATACCCCATTACCTGATCTATATATCCTATATACCCCATTACCTGCCCCCCTATATACCCCATTACCTGATCTATATATCCTATATACCCCATTACCTGCCCCCTATATACCCCATTACCTGATCTATATATCCTGTATACCCCATTACCTGATCTATATATCCTGTATACCCCATTACCTGATCTATATATCCTATATACCCCATTACCTGACACCCTATATACCCCATTACCTGACACCCTATATACCCCATTACCTGACCCCCCCATATATCCTATATACCCCATTACCTGACACCCCCTATATCCTGTATACCCCATTACCTGACACCCCCTATATCCTGTATACCCCATTACCTGATCTATATATCCTGTATACCCCATTACCTGATCTATATATCCTATATACCCCATTACCTGATCTATATATCCTATATACCCCATTACCTGATCTATATATCCTGTATACCCCATTACCTGATCTATATATCCTATATACCCCATTACCTGATCTATATATCCTATATACCCCATTACCTGCCCCCTATATACCCCATTACCTGATCTATATATCCTGTATACCCCATTACCTGCCCCCCTATATACCCCATTACCTGATCTATATATCCTGTATAACCCATTACCTGATCTATATATCCTGTATACCCCATTACCTGCCCCCCTATATACCCCATTACCTGATCTATATATCCTGTATACCCCATTACCTGATCTATATATCCTGTATACCCCATTACATGCCCCCCCATATAACCCCATTACATGCCCCCCATATATCCTATATACCCCATTACCTGAGCCCTGTTATATATCCTATATACCCCATTACCTGACCCCCTATATACCCCATTACATGCCCCCCATATATCCTATATACCCCATTACCTGACCCCTGTTATATATCCTATATACCCCATTACCTGATCTATATATCCTGTATACCCCATTACCTGATCTATATATCCTGTATACCACATTACCTGATCTATATATCCTGTATACCCCATTACCTGACCCCCTCTATATACCCCATTACCTGATCTACATATCCTGTATACCCCATTACCTGACCCCATATATACCCCATTACCTGACCCCCTATATACCCTGTTACCTGATCTATATATCCTGTATACCCCATTACCTGATCTATATATCCTGTATACCCCATTACCTGCCCCCCTATACACCCCATTACCTGACACCCCCTATATCCTGTATACCCCATTACCTGATCTATATATCCTGTATACCCCATTACCTGATCTATATATCCTATATACCCCATTACCTGCCCCCTATATACCCCATTACCTGATCTATATATCCTGTATACCCCATTACCTGCCCCCCTATATACCCCATTACCTGATCTATATATCCTGTATACCCCATTACCTGATCTATATATCCTGTATACCCCATTACCTGACCCCCTATATACCCCATTACCTGATCTATATATCCTGTATACCCCATTACCTGATCTATATATCCTGTATACCCCATTACCTGCCCCCTATATACCACATTACCTGATCTATATATCCTGTATACCCCATTACCTGATCTATATATCCTATATACCCCATTACCTGACACCCTATATACCCCATTACCTGACCCCCCCATATATCCTATATACCCCATTACCTGACACCCCCTATATCCTGTATACCCCATTACCTGATCTATATATCCTATATACCCCATTACCTGACCCCCTATATTCCCCATTACCTGACCCCCTATATACCCCATTACCTGGCACCCCCTATATCCTGTATACCCCATTACCTGATCTATATATCCTATATACCCCATTACCTGACCCCCTATATACCCCATTACCTGAAACCCCCTATATCCTGTATACCCCATTACCTGATCTATATATCCTATATACCCCATTACCTGACCCCCTATATACCCCATTACCTGAAACCCCCTATATCCTGTATACCCCATTACCTGATCTATATATCCTATATACCCCATTACCTGACCCCCTCTATACCCCATTACCTGAACCCCCATAGATCCTATATACCCCATTACCTGACCCCCTATATACCCCATTACCTGACCCCCTATATACCCCATTACCTGACACCCCCCTATATCCTGTATACCCCATTACCTGACCCTCTATATACCCCACTACCTGCCCCCCTCTATAGTCTCTTGACCGCTCTCCAGCCTCAGGCTCCATTCACACACCGCGGATTCCGTAGCACTTGTTCCGTTCCTCTTTGATGTTTTGGCGGTAAGCGCTTTTCCTGCCCCGTCACATGATCCGGACATTTCTGCACCGTGTGAATTGTCTCCTGATAATCCGGCAGCCCATCCGTCCATTCACAATTTCTCGGTGACTTTGTCCATTAACTATTTCCATCCCAGGGAACCCCCGGTCCCCGCCGGTGAGTCACCACCACGACCCCGTGAATCATCGCCCCTCCCCCAGGACCCCGCACGATTTCGGCCTTTCACGACTGACGCCCCCATAGAACGGGGCCGCCCACGTGTGCGCCAAGTTCTGAGGCCGCCCCTGTGATTGGCCGTGTCGTGCGTGTGGGCGTGGTCCGCAGCTCCGGTTTGTAGACGGAGCCGTGTTATTGGTTGGCAGCCGGGTGGACGGGGCGCAGACAGCGCGAAGCGCCGGAGAAGAAGGACCGGGAGATCGGCCGACGTATGGAGAACCGGACCGAGCTGCTGCTGCCGCTGGCCGGCCTGACCGCCGTCACCGGGGCTACCGGGCTGATCCTGTACCGGCTCCTCCGGAGGTGAGGGGGGTAATGGTCGGGGGCTTTGTTACGAAGGGTGATGGGGGAGGGGACATTAACCCGAGCAGTGCCGGAGCCGAGTGACAGCTACTGCCGACCCCGGCGAGACAGCAGAGTGCAGGCCCTGGTGTGAGCTCCATGTGCGGCAGCATGTGCTGAGGGGAGTGTCCCGGGGTGTCCCCTGTGATGTGGTGGTCTGTGGGGGGCGCATTGTATGTGGGTTCAAAGGAGAGGTTGGTGAGGGTTTGTATGTACCGGAGATATCGGATGTACTGGGGCGCACGCTCTGTCAGGGGGACATTTGGGGGCGCACGCTCTGTCAGGGGGACATTTGGGGGCGCACGCTCTGTCAGGGGGACATTTGGGGGCGCACGCTCTGTCAGGGGGACATTTGGGGGCGCACACGTGCTGTCAGGGGGACATTTGGGGGGCGCACGTGCTGTCAGGAGGATATTTGAGGGTGCTAGCTCTGTGAGGAGGACACTGGGGGGGCGCACGCGTGCTGACGGGGACACTGGGGGGGGCGCACGCGTGCTGACAGGGGGACACGGGGGGCGCACGCGTGCTGACAGGTGGGCGCTTGGGGGGCGCACGCGCGCTGACAGGGGGGCGCTTGGGGGGCGCACGCGCGCTGACGGGGATGCTTGGGGGGCGCACGCGCGCTGACGGGGACACGCTTGGGGGGGCGCACGCGCGCTGACAGGGGGACGCTTGGGGGGGCGCACGCGCGCTGACAGGGGGACGCTTGGGGGGGGCGCACGCGCGCTGACAGGGGGACGCTTGGGGGGGGGCGCACGCGCGCTGACAGGGGGACGCTTGGGGGGGGCGCACGCGCGCTGACAGGGGGACGCTTGGTGGGGGCGCACGCGCGCTGACAGGGGGACGCTTGGTGGGGGCGCACGCGCGCTGACAGGGGGACGCTTGGTGGGGGCGCACGCGCGCTGACAGGGGGACGCTTGGTGGGGGCGCACGCGCGCTGACAGGGGGACGCTTGGGGGGCGCACGCGCGCTGACAGGGGGACATTATTATAGTGGAGGGGAATGTGAGTGCAAATTCTTGCAGTTACTGCTGACCATGTTTTTGGTGGGTGCACTGTGTTGTGGTATGGGGGACATTCATGGGTACAGTTTTTTTGCATTGTGCCAGTAGTCAGGTATTTGTGGGTGCACTTTATCAGTTGTGGAGGTGTATTTGAGAGTGCACAGTGTTGGGGGGGTGTTGTGGATGCATTGTGTCATGGTGGGGGGGGGTATTTGTGGGTACGCTGTGTTGTAGTCAGGTACGTGTGGCTGCACTGTGTCAGGACGGGTGGGAAATTGTGAGTGCACAGTCTTGGTCGGTGGGGTATTTCTGGGTTCACTGGTTCGTGATTGGAGGGTGTATTTGTGGGTGCACAGTATTGGGGTTGGGGGGGGTATATGTGGGTGCACAGTATTGGGGGTTGGGGGGTATATGTGGGTGCACAGTATTGGGGGTTGGGGGGTATATGTGGGTGCACAGTATTGGGGGTTGGGGGGTATATGTGGGTGCACAGTATTGGGGGTTGGGGGGTATATGTGGGTGCACAGTATTGGGGGTTGGGGGGTATATGTGGGTGCATACAGTCCTTGACATGGAAGATATTTTAGATTTGGCGGTCCTTGTGTGTATTAGCTCCTGTGTTGTGATCAGGTGACTATACTCCGCGCTGATCCTGGTTACTCGTCCGGTCTGCTGATCCTGGGTATCGGTCCGGTCTGCTGATCCTGGGTACCGGTCCGGTCTGCTGGTTGCCCCTCATGTCCCCATTGCTCTCATCATTGAATATCTTTTTGTGTTCAGTGAAGGATTTTCTCCTATGAAGCTGACCCTGACCGGCGCCATGATCGGAGCCCCCCACCTGTCACCTTCCTGCTCCCCCGATCCGGTGTCCTTATTTTCCCCCCGGGAATCGCTCCTGACTTAATATTTCCCCCTCCATAATCCAGCGCAGTGTCACAGGCGATAGGACATGATGGCACAGCTCGGGCACCTGTCTTTCCAGCTGTCTGGGGATGCGGGGGACGCTCGCTGACTTCTTGACAAAGCCTTTGTTTCTTCTTTCAGCCGATTGCTGGCGCCGGGGCATTAGGGGAACAGCTGTGTGTGTGCACACAAGTGCCCGGCGTCCTGAGCCTGATCATAGTGGTGCCCCCACAATAATGCACAGCACTCCACGGATATAATGCACAGTGCCCCCATAATAATGCACAGCACTCCACGGATAGAATGCACGGTGCCCCCATAATAATGCACAGCACTCCACGGATAGAATGCACGGTGCCCCCATAATAATGCACTGCACTCCACGGATAGATTGCACGGTGCCCCCATAATAATGCACTGCTCTCCACGGATAGATTGCACGGTGCCCCCATAATAATGCACTGCTCTCCACGGATAGATTGCACGGTGCCCCCATAATAATGCACTGCTCTCCACGGATAGAATGCACGGTGCCCCCATAATAATGCACTGCTCTCCACGGATAGAATGCACGGTGCCCCCATAATAATGCACTGCTCTCCACGGATAGAATGCACGGTGCCCCCATAATAATGCACTGCTCTCCACGGATAGAATGCACGGTGCCCCCATAATAATGCACTGCTCTCCACGGATAGAATGCACGGTGCCCCCATAATAATGCACTGCTCTCCACGGATAGAATGCACGGTGCCCCCATAATAATGCACTGCTCTCCACGGATAGAATGCACGGTGCCCCCATAATAATGCACTGCTCTCCACGGATAGAATGCACGGTGCCCCCATAATAATGCACTGCTCTCCACGGATAGAATGCACGGTGCCCCCATAATAATGCACTGCTCTCCACGGATAGAATGCACGGTGCCCCCATAATAATGCACTGCTCTCCACGGATAGAATGCACGGTGCCCCCATAATAATGCACTGCTCTCCACGGATAGA